>NC_066597.1:2737500-2822500 GCF_905475345.1 Vespula vulgaris | reverse complement strand
CGCGTCGATTGAGATCAGGCAATCTATCAACGATAGCAGCTACGCTACTTGCTGAAACTTGTGCATCGTCGTGACGCATCGATACGCACTCCGTATAAAAGGAGTCGGGTATCAAAGGCTCGTACAATTCGCGTACCCATAACTTTAATAAGGAAGCAGGAGCATGTGCATCTTGGGACGCTGCCAATATCGCACCATCCTCAAATTTATCTAAGCAGGCTTTCAAAGCGCTAACTTCGTCGGCATCGGCCGATACTCGGAATATACCCTCCGTTAACGTTCCACCACGTACCAATACTTGTCTCGTTAAGGTCGTTTGTATCCATGGTAATTCTCGAAGAGGGAAACGATCTCTTTGCAAAGCCATTACTTCGGATAATGTTGCACCAAACATCGATGCACGGAAAATTTGGATCTACCGTTGAAAATAGAAAAGAGTAGAAAATTGTAGGCACGTTTTAGACGCAGTTAGGTTATTTATGAAATAATTACCCTGGCTTGATCGATATCTTCTATGGTAGCTTTACGTGGCTGTCGTTTACCATGAGCACCAATCCGCTGAAGACGTTTACAGGCAACGGTTGCATAATGACTGACCTGTACATGAATCGGCCACTTAGCCACCTCTGGAAATTGGAAGTTCGGATCGCGGTGCCTATTCATGTATCCTTCGAGGTAAGGTTCGAAGGTAGCGCTAGGTGGTACGAAGGCTAAACAGACAGCCATCAGTTCCCAGCCTCTACGAAGACTTTCTTTTCGTGGATTTTCTGTAGTCTGTCTACAGATTTGAACGTACAATTCATCGCGTAACGGTGGTTTCGAAAATGCTGTATTTACGATGTCCATAGCAACTCCGTCTAACGTCATACCAACGTTTGCCTTACGATCACCCATGTATACCTGAACCAATCGAAACAAATTGCAAGCCTCTCTTTTCAATAATTTTTCACCGTCTACGACGACCAACATAGGCTGGGGTATCGGATCCTTCGACCAACTGAGAATATCGCGGACACTGAATTTCTTTCGGAACAATAATCTCAATCCCTTCGGTCGCCCACAATTCAAATTAAGATTGTCTTGAGCATATTTTTCGATATCACCACCACTGGTACTATCGTCACGGCGTGCCTCATCTAAATCTGCATTATCGTTTCCTGTACCCCCGCTTGGTGTAGAAGTTAGGGTGGACGATGGTAAAGATACTCGTCTTACGCACGGAACGACAGTATCTTGTGTCTCTGGTTGCGTCACTATAGTCGGCGAAGCTGGTGGAGATGGTTGCGGCCTTGTTAACGTGTCGGCTGTATTATAATAGGTCGCTAAACCAGCAGTATCGTAGTTACCTAGATCTATAATCGTAAATAAAAGAGATTAGTTAAGATCGTTGTATCGTTGATATAAATTAAAATGTATTATATCGACGACAATGTATTAACCAGCATAATGATCTTCGAGATACTCTTGGCTAGACGAATCGCCCTGATTACTTGCTGCCTCGTCATCGGCAAACTGATCGTCGGAATCATCGTCGACTCTTCCTCCGATACCTCCGCTTCGACCACCTTCTTCGTCTAAAGAATCATCACCCTCTTCTACTAACAATGGATCTCCAAACTTGTAACAACCTTTAAAAACGATATTCATAATATTTCGTAACATAGGATGTATCATCAGATAATACGGAATGGAACATCTAAGTACCCGATAGCTTAGCTTGCTGAAGAATATAATGTTGAAGTGGTAACAAATGGTCGGCGTCTGATAAAAGATTTCCATAGAAAGGAGACAACGGTGGACTTGGATTACCATTGCTTCTCTTTTTCTTACTATCTTCCGTATCCAAATGACCTTCTATATCTTCCCCTACAGCACTATTACTACTGCTGTTGCTACTGTTGCTACTGCTTGTGTTACTACTAAGTCGCTGCCTAGATTGTTCGTGACTTTGACTTATCAAATAACGCTCGTGCATCGCATCCTCGTCTCTATCTCTTCTTCTACTTTGCTGTTGCTGTTGCTGCTGCTGCTGCTGCTGTTGTTGTTGCTGTTGTTGTTGCTGCTGATGTAATTGTTGCAACTTTTGCTGTTGCACGAAACTGTAACTACGAGCCAGAGGCTGCGACGTGCCTACAAAACAATCACAATCGAAGTTCGATACTTTGGAAGCGTACAATTTAAAGGCAACATCGTACAATTATGTACTTACAGTCGAGCGAATTATTGCACGCTGTGTTTCTTCTATATTCCTTCTCTCTGTCACGATCCCGTTCTCTTTCTCTCTCAGATACTTCCATACTTCTTTGCTTAGCTACGTTACCAATAATTCCTGTACCTCGCACTAGACTCTTGGATGGATCGTTTCTCTCTGCTAACATTGCCCCATACATATCACGAACATTTGCTTCTGACAATGACGCGGAACATCCATAATGTCTTTTACCTATACTACCTGTAGTATCTTGTTTATTCATATTCCGTGGATGCATGGAACTTGGATAAAAGGCAGAAGTATTAGATTTGTCCAAACTATTAACTCTTTCTCTTTGATGCATTTCCCAATCTCTTTCCCTAAGGAAACGGTTACCACTTTCGACCAACGAACCATACTTTTCACCTTGCGATTTATAACTATGACTTATTTGAACTTCTGGCGGACGATAGGGTGGCATTTCTTGCCTAAATACTCTTGATTCCATTAAAGAATCTCTATATGGAGACGTACTTGGTTCAGGACCGTAGGAACCCCTACTACTTTCTTTACCTAAATTTTCAAATATATTTGAATAATCCATCTTTCGATTCGATTCGATAAAAGGATCTTCCGAAATCTTACCATTTTTGTTCTTTTCAAGATCCAGATTTCCTACTCTACCCTCGCGTTGTGTATCTGGGAAAGTCTTTTTCTTGAAGAGAGGGGTACTAGTTGAGAGAGACAATCCCAATGGTGGTGGTTCGCCCAATGGTATAGACTTCTGATTTTTAACGCTTTCAAGAGTTCCACTTTTGTGACATCTACCTTCTAATGTGCCGCTATGCTGCCTAGGTGAAGACTGAGCGTGTGCCGGAGGAGGCTGGACCGTAGAACGATGATGATGACGATGCGGTGAGTCTAACAATCGATACCCTGTTGATTCTAAAGACGTACGACTATGGGAGACAGAACTATCACTGGATCGACCAGAATCTTGCGAATGATTATGTTGTCGTCTAGTCGCCGGTACTTCGTGATGTCTATGGTGTCGATTATTGTGGTGATGATGATGATGATGATGATGTCGTCTCGAGGAAGGAGATGGAGACGGCGGAGATGTCTGCATATCCACACCGATACCAGATGTTCGAGATTTACTTGCATTACCCACTTGCTATCGAACAAAAATGATGTATAAAATTGATATACGAAGCACATTAAACAGATATCTTTGTGCAAATAATAATCTTACCAGTGTAACAGATAAATTAGGATTGTCTTGATGATTGAAACGCATCGAACGACTAACAGGTGTTTGAGTCTGCGTAGACACAGACTCTTTCTTTCTTGATTCTGCATTTTTTTGGACATCACCTCCGCTACTACCAGCCGGCTCTGTGTTCTGTTTTAACGTCTACAATTTCCCGGTTTTTATAGATTGAAAAACTTGTAAAAATGTAAAGAAGTATAAAGCGAATAAAATTATTTACCTGAAGCTTCGCTAAAGGGATAATGTCGCAATCGGTTGGGCGGTGCCAAACAGTTTTCTGAGATGTGGCATTATAATAGTAAAATCTTGAAGTATTCTGATCAAATAATTCCCACCATTGATTATTATCCGTCTTCTTCCTATAAATTATTCATAAGTGTGAACTAATGAATGATTCATAACTTCAAAATGGTTATATTGGTTTAACGATATAAAAACTTATGATCTCTTACACAGGTACGCCAGGTGGTGGATCCCATACGCATTCTCCAGTAGTAAGATTAGCATACATATGCTCCTTTGTACGTGGTTCTATGATTTCAACCCATTCCATCCTACTGTAATTGTTTGCAATTAAGACATTAGATATAAGATGCATATGACATAGATTTTTTGCATGCATATATCGATTTATATTCTAAAAGGAATATAAATCAATTATAAATATAACCAAATTAACCAAAGTAATTCAAACTAAAGTAAATACATTAAATGGCAAGTAGATACAAGTAGATATAAGTAACCAACTCATTGCCAGAGACACATAGACATAATCCATTAGTCACTTTTTTCCAGAAATAAAAGACATGATAAAAATACAAATATAATAAAAAAAAAAGAAAGAAAAAGAGAAAAGTAAAAAAAAAAAAAAAGACACAAGAAAGAACACTCGACCCCTATTGTTAAGATCATAAATTGATGGGAATGCTGGTGGCATTACAAGCAACTGCCTGATGTCATGTTATCCGTTTAATTGGTTAAAATAGGCCGCGGAGAGTCATTCGCGCGTAGATCGTGTGCGTATAGTCGCGAAAAAAGAAAAATGAAAGCGCGAAATCGTGAAAGAAGGAAAAAAGAAAAAAAAGGAAAGATAACGCAGTGCGCACAGAAAGGGAACGAGAACGAAGGCATAAAAATGACAATGTAAAACACAATAAGGAAATTGCAAGGGACCCGCCCCAATATCTTCTAGAATCGTGAGAAACGTGATAACTAAGTCCCATCTAAAAACACGAAAAACCTGTCTACAGTGAAAACTGGGACGGGTCAGTGGTAAAAATTCACTATCGATCTGCAAACCATTCGGCCAAAAGCATACATACATTAAATCGTTATGCGACTATCGCGTTTACGACTTTAATCATAAAGAAAATTGATTTATTTTACCTGTCGGATGCCATTTCGAACTATTCTTCTTAAATTCGTGCACTGAACAGTATAACTTAACGTCACTACCTGACACTTCATAAGAACAACAATGACACTTCGATGTTGCAACGTCCCATTTCCACGAGCACGAGCGACGCACTCCCTTCATGGCAGCCTAGCGCGGCCATCTTTATCCTTGCAATCAAGCCAAACTTCTCTCTACCTTATTTTAGATAAGGCGTGTACTCTTACATACATTTTTATTTCGATATTACTTAACGTACGCCTTTAGAATAATAATTTTTTATATATATATATACATATATATATATTATATATATTTTTTTTTTATTATTTTTTGTTGATCGACTCAAATCAAAAATTATTACTAATTAAAGTATACAAACTTATCGTTCAGAATAGATTACATATCGTCATTTTCCGAATAACAATGTGAATAACTTTTCACTTATATATATATGTGTATGTGTACGTATATATAGATAGATAGATAGATAGACATATATATACACGTATATATTAGACAATTTTTCTAAAACTTATTTAGAAAGTTTACTACTATTCATTGTGTATTATATTCCGTGAGAATAATATTTAATAATCAACATCATATTGTCTGTAATAATTTATTACAAACGTCATCTTCGGACGTGCTATTATGCGAATACCGAATTTGGTATAGGTTAGAAAGACTGACACCATATTTTCTCTGATATAGATACCACACTAATAAAAATGAAATGGCATATCACTGCAAGAATTAATTCCTCCATTGTTCTTTTTTTTTTCTTTTTTCTCCTTTTCCATTTATTATTTCCTATAATATTGATCGATCGATCTATTTAAAGCACACGATTCTTTAAACAAATGATACACAAACAAATATTATAAATTTGTAGATATTCACTCTAACACACACAATAAAGAATAATAAAATAACGATCTCACTGGTATTAACTCTTAGCATAATTTAATATTACATTTCTTTGCAATAAAAATGTAAATAAATAAATATATAAAAAACAATCTTTTCGGTAATTATTGTTGTTAATAAACATAGTTAACGAAGTACAATAAGATTATTAATGAATATGATAAAAGTGATTTCATCCACGAGTAGATTTAAATAGAAATGATAATCAATAAATAATGTCTACGTATGTATGTGTATCTGTGTGTGTGAAAATATATATATATATATTACATTAACTAGAACGAAGATTACAAAGAAGTCATGCAAAATCAGAAAGAAGCTTTGGAGATACAGTTGGTGATTGTTGCGCCATCTAGAGGACCATTGCAAAGTTACAGCAATCTTTATCATAGAAGAGTTATTGGTCTAAGTGTTTTTTGCAGTTAGTATCTTGTGTCATCGTATTAATTTGTGACGCGTTTATGTTGTTGATAATTAATACTTATGAGGTACAGATATATATATTGTTGCATTATCCAAAGTCAATCGCGTATAATAGTGTTGTAAAAAAATAATACGAGGCGTATTATTTCTGTTGAAAGAGTTGAATTTAACTGGAAAGTATATCATGGATGATCATAACATGGATCAAAATATTTTAACAGTGCTGAAACTTCTTATGATAGGAGAATCTAACGTGGGTAAATCAAGGTAGATATATTGTAAGGTTATACGTATATACACATATATATTTAATTTTTCTTAATATGATTAATTCGAAGTTTAAAGTTAGTTGATAATATAACGTTTTTTTCTTCTTTTTTTCTTTTTATTCTATACTTTTTTCTTTTATTTTATTATTATTTTTTCTTTTTTTCAGTATACTTTTAAGGTTCACAGAAGATGAATTCTCGGAAAATATGCGAAATACAGTCGGCATGGACTATAAAACAAAATATATCACAATCGATGATAGTATAGTGAAACTTGCTATTTGGGTTAGTTATACAATTCATATTAGTTTGTTATATTTACAATACTATATTGAAACTATAATTATATATATGTTATATAAAGTCTTAATCGTTTCAATTAAATATCTGTTGTTATATAGGACACTGCTGGACAAGAACGATTTCGTACTTTAACACCAAGTTATTATAGAGATGGACAAGGAGCTATTCTAGTATATGATGTTACTGATAGAAATACATTTTTAAAACTAGATACATGGCTTAATGAATTAAACACGTACTGCAATAAAACAGATATTGTTAAAATGATAGTAGGTAATAAAATAGATTTACCAAATAGAGAAGTTAGCAATGAAGAAGGCTTACAATTTGCTAGAAGACATCAGTCCTTATATATCGAAAGTAGTGCTAAAACAGCGGATGGAGTAAAGTGTTGCTTCGAGGAACTAGTTCAAAAGGTAAAATACAATAATTTATTATATACTATTAACAATTTGATCATTAAAACTAGATATTGTATACAATTAGATATTGCAAACTCCTGGTTTATGGGATACTCACTCTCAAAAATATATTGATAATGGCAATATGACCGGTGCTAGATATCGAATGGGAAAAAGAGGGTTACAATTGACGGATGATTATGAACCACAGAATGTATATTCACGTTGTTATTGCAGTATGATTTAAGTGGCTGTGATAAAGAAATTCTTTTGGTAATGATTATAAGCATGGCGCCTACTGTATGATATGTTGTTTATTAAACAACTAAAACAAGTTACAATGAATACATAATATTGTGAATCATTGTTAGAATTATATTATATTAGACAAAGAAGCAAACATGTACCATCTGTGAACTATACAAAAATGTGCTAATGATTTATAGATCTTCATTAACTAATAATTTAATGAAATACGAATTTTAAATATATCATCAATTTATAGTTATATATTGCAGGTGTACAAAAAATTGGACATAGGGTAAGCCAAGAATGAAAAGCTGATGCTTTGAACCATTAATAATAAGCTAGCCAACTATTAATTCTATTATCTTTTATAATATGTTAATTTACTTTTAATATTGTGCTGAGTACTCCTACAATATACATTTAATGTGCAAATATGGTATTTCAAAATGAACAACTCCTTTCAATTTATTTCTAAATATCCAACAATAAATTTTTACTATAATACTGATAAAGTTTTTATCACAGACACTTGATCACTTTTTATAGTCTCTTGCTTTGTTATATTTATATAAAATTTGTTATGTATATAATATACATATACACATATATATGCATGATTTTTGTACAAAAGTCAAATTTGTTGGCTATTGCTTTTGTTATAAAAAATGATATCTACAAGTATTTAAAATTTCTATTATTTGAATATACAAAGATATATATCCTTCAACATACTTTAATATTAAAATAAAATGCTGATTTGATTTTTTTATTATTATTATTATTATTATTTTTATTTCGTACTAAACTGGGAGGTGCTTATAAAAATTCCTCCAAAGGCCAAATAACTACTCTTTTATATATATATATAAAGTATATGTATGTATATGTATATGTATATATAAACATAAACATAAATTTATACATTAGAACATACACTTTCTTTTTAGTTATTTGTCTTTTACTTGCTTATATTCTAATTCATATAATGCACATAATTTATAGAAAACATACTGATACAAAAATTAAAAATAAGTGGAAATATACAATTAGAATCTTCAAAATAAATATATGGTAATTGTCTTATACACAAATCTATTGTAACTTATTTGTAAATAAAGCATTTTCAATATATATTATATGCTGCTATCACATGTATTAATACATATGTTCAGGCTATTAAATTCATGCATTTTTAATATTTTGATAACAAGATTATACATAATTTTATAACAACGTAAACTGATTTTCAATTATTTTTAAGTTCCCTTGTGAAATTTTATATAATTTTTGTTGCTATATCTACAAATTTATTTTGAAGTACATAGAAAAGGAAAAAAGTTATAAATATTACAAAATTATTAATATATTGTATTGATATAAATGTCTTTAATATCACAAGATGAAACAGAAAATGAAGTTATATTCAGTGAAACAGAATTTGAACAGGATTACTACTCATATACTTCAAGCAAAAAATATTTTTCTTGTAGTGATTCAATAATAACAAAAGAATCTTACATTTTTAAACCATTTAAATGTTCCTGTTATGAACATCTGGAATCAACAAAACTCACGTAAGTTAAATTTATAACATATATAAGATTTTTGCTAGAACTACATATATTATGTTTATTATTTTATAACATCACATTTTTTATTTAAATCTGCAATATACATATATACATATATATATATATATATATACAGGCGCAATAAAATATTAGCACTCATCTGGGCATTAATCAGTGTTTTAAAGTACCATCCAGTAGATCCAATATATTATATGTCATATCAACTATTACATTGGAGACATAACAATGTTCCAAAAAAATATATAAAAGATATTGTAGATTATATGAATTCACAATTATAATAACAAAAATTGATTTTTCTTAAAAATTTCATTTATTTGACAATTATACTTGTACATTCGTTACAAATTCATTAGAACAAGTTCGTTTTAGTGCAAAATCTGCATAAGAGTATTACATAGAACGAAATGGAATGATTAAATACCGGACGTGTCACAATAAAAAAAATGTTTAAACACATTTTGGCAGTGTTCTTTACAAATTGTCTTATAAAATGTAAAGTAAATTTTATATAAGTTTATAATCATTCTGCACATATAGTACAAAATAAATGTAAAATCAATATTCTATTTCATTTTCAAATAATTAAAATAATAATAATAATAATAATAATAATAATAATAAAATGGATAAGTTTAAATAGTTGTGAAAAAGTTGAGATACAAGGAATTCCAGATACTTGTAAATTGTGATAGTTTAAATCTTGGAATGCCTTGCATAATAATACAATAGCCAACAATATATAATATTCACTGAAACTTCACTTCCTGCATGTGTACAATAAAAAATTAATTTTCATACAAAAAAAGTATGACAAATAATGCTGGTTTCAAGGAAGTAATCATTTCTTACACGCTAAAATCAAATAAAATTATTGGCCATACTCCATAAATATTAAGTCATTAAAATATTGTTTATAAATCATTGGACATGTGAATTATTTTTATGTATCTATATATGTCATGTATTATATTGTACTTATATAAAAATTTCTATGGGTGCAATGATTCAGGTACTACCGTAATGAATCAATGGTATAGATTACAAGATTGTAAATTCACTACAATGAATGATAGAAATAAAACTTTCTTAACAATTTCCAGTTCCCAGCACTTTTTCTCATACAAATAATCACTTTCACTGTGGTTAAAAGTTACAGCGAACTCCAATAAAATAGCAACGTATCAAAATATATTTTTGCATCTATCTGTTTGGTCTATATCCTGAGCTACTAACAGAAAGGGATTACTATTACAGATGAACTGTCATTTACAGATTAAGTAAAAATTGGAAGTACAAAGTAGAGTAATAGCTAAGTCTATGTTTTATATGGACGTATTTTGCAGTCTGCTAAGACTTTTTTTCAAGGAAATGAGCATTTCTATGCTGCAACTGTTTCTGGACCCAAGCAAAGATAGCTTAAATCTTTTTACAATGCATCCCTGATGTTAGGCTGATGTTGTTTGTTGGGATATGATTACACTTGTATATAGAATTAAAACATTCTTTCCAATTTTTTTGTATAAAGATGTGGTAATCATTGTATCCCATATATTTATCAATCCAAGGAATTATGTAATAATTAAACAGAATATACTGGAAGTTTATTAATTTTAGCTTTCTCATGTTCGGTATCATCTCGACAGATCATTAATGTATGAGAGACACCACAAGTAACCGCTGTAATGTATAAACCTTCTACAGCCTTTACTTCCATAGGAGTAGTTGACGATTTGCGCATTTCACCAAAACCCTGTAAATATTTTATATAATATTTTTTTCTTATTATGAAAATAGATAAATTTTTACCAAATATTACTCACCAATTCCCCAAAGGTGGGACTGCCTCCCCAGGCAATAACAGAATCATCTGCTGCAACTACTATACTACTTTGTGAACATCCAATACATCTGATTTCCCAACCTGATAAATCTTGAATAGGTTTTGGATACATATTAGCTTCTCCTGTACGTTTAGTCTGTCCAAACATAAGTGCTGAACCATGGATATTAATTGCAATACTGTAAGTACTACCACAGGCGATAGATCTAATACCTCGATTAGGTGGTTCGAGAAATTTAATTAAACGTGGCACTAATTCATCTCTTTGTTCGTTATGACCTAATCGACCGATTCCTCCAAATCCCCATGAAAACGCACGATTTTTACTATCGATTGCAACCGTGTGATAATGACCACAACTGAAATCTGTAATTTCAACACGATCTAATGGCGTGACATGACCATCTTTACCTCTTTCTACATATAAAACGATTCGTTTAGGCACTTTCTCGAAGTGAAACGCCATCTTCGTATTTGTTATAAAATATTTTCCATCTGTATTATGACCTAGTACACCATATTCTGGACATCCGAAAGAATGTAGACCACCTTTAATATCTAAGATCATAGAAAATTCTGCTCCACACCCTACTTTTACTATAGGAGGTCCAGAATATTTAACTTTCATAGCTTTCATTATACAAGGTTCAGATTTTCCTACTCCACACTGTCCTAACTTATTGTCCCCAGCGGCGAATACTAAACCACGACTGGTTAAGAAAAGCGTATGATTACGACCGCAAGATGCTGCTATAATAGTGTGTCCCTTTAATGCTTCTACTTCAGTTGGTTCATCCCGACGTTTAGTATCACCAACACCCAACTGACCTACAATTGATCGACAATGTCAAGTTATTCCAAAGAATTTTCGATAGAATTTAAAGATTTTTGCTGTAGAGTTCTAAACAGTAGATCGTAATTATAAATATAGCAGTTGTAGCGACGCCCAACACATACCCGAGGTTGTAAATTAATGTTCATATCTGATATAATAATTTCCTGCTAATCCAGCACTATAAAAAACTCTGCGGATATGCAGGTAAAATAATCACAGCTTTTATACAATTCTATACAAATATATAACGATCGATTTACCTTTATCATTTTTACCAAAAGTCAAGCATCTATTATCCTCCGTAACAATAATATTATGGGAAGCAGCAGGTCCAGAGGCAATCAATCTCACACGCGCGCCGTTTAAATTCTTAAAAGTATGCGGAGTCCACAAACTACGTCCTACATTTGTCTTGAGCGATTTCGGTGGTGCTTTACGGCCTGCCATTTCCCAATTTGTCAGACCACACATAAGCAATGTGCCAGGCTTACCCCAACCTCCCTGTAACATAATCAATAGGAGCATATCATCAGCTATTAAATTGTTATTATGCACCATTGCTTTTCAAGATCCAATGCAATTATGCAGATTATAGTTTGCATGAAACTTGCATAACACGGATCTGAAATATTACATGCGTATCGATGCCGCAGGATCTTCCAACCAAGCCGTTATTCATATTCATGACCACAGAAATGTCGTTACGTACTGATCGCCAGGCTCATTAACATCGGTATCACTTGAGATTCTTCTTCGGGGATCACCGTTTTAGCATCAATATTTGTGTTAACCTGAGATAAATATTGAAATGAGAAAAAGTAAATAACAGTCACCTCTGGCGACGGCAGCTCAGGTATATTGGAGACATCGGTAAGATCGTCTTCGGCAGCGTCCTCACCGTCGACATTAGTGCCACTCTCGGCGTCTTCTACATCGGACTCGTGCTCGCTCGAAATATCCTCCTCATCGTATTCGACCTTCCTCGATTTCGCGCGACCTTTCTTAACCGTTGTATTTTTCCGTTTAGACATATCGCACTACGCTATTAACTTCCCAACAACGTGACTTTATTATCGCGCGAAAAACGATTGTCGAAAACGCGGACCTACCCTCGTGACATTTATCGAAGCAATGGCGCTCAGCAAATTACACCGCTATACGAATGGACAGCAAAAACGCGGCCACCTGGCGCTCAAAAATCATAATAAAACCATGCTCGAACGATAAGTACAAAGCAAACCACGGTTTATGATTGTAAATCGCCGAGGGCGCGCTCCGTGTTCCTTAGATTTCAAATTTAGGGAACGCAAGGAACGGGATACGTACTTCGATTCCTGGTTCATTTCTCTCGTCAAATGTTTTGAATTTCGACTTCGTTATATTAATCGAATTGAACTTTTCGATTGCTCGATCGAAACATTTATCCGCCATTTTTGTTTACGTCTCGCATTTGAACGTCTTACAATATTTCCTATACAAAATAAAAACTGATGTATATGATGGAGAAGGTAAGATACGTACGCGTAAACGTATCTTTCGTGTTTATGCTAAAACACTTATAAATATTTTTTCTAATAATATCCGTTATATTTTGCAGTTTACCTTTGAGATGCATTTACAGGCTTTGTATAATCTTGATACTACGGGACATGTTGCGCAACGTTGAATTTATTATTTGTGTTTATGTGTACATTGTCAATAATCATATTTGCTAGATGGCGACTGGCGGCTTACGGAATTCTATAATCCTCCTGTCGCCAAATGCCAAACAAAGCTGCTAACGACATAAATAACATCCCTACTCTTAATGAATGATCACCGAGAGATACCTTTGATAAGAAATTGGTTAATACCTTTTTAGAAATGCACGGTACACATACTTATTCGTACGTGCACATTATCGTGTGATTACTGATAACTTAATACCTTTCATCGTTTCTCGAAACTTTCAAATATTTTTTATTCGTTTTATACTATTATAAGGATTATTGTGATCCCTCATCAATGAAAGAACAATAGTAATCGTTATATCGACAAATATTCCAGATAATTATAATCGTCTTTTAATTTCTCTTTATCATCTATTCATGAGATAGGAATACAAAAGAAAAGAAAAGGAAAGAAAGAAAGAAAAGTGAAATCGAAAAATGAAAACGTTAAAGAAAAAATTCATTTATTTTCCTTTATCAAAAAACCTTATCCTATAAATTTAATATAATATAACAATACATATTTAGCGCAGTCTATGATCTAATACAATTTATTCCTTAACTAATACACAGTTTCTTGTCAATCGTAGTGAGCATCCTGCAAACGAATAAGAGATCCTTGAAAAATTCTATCGAAAAATAAACGTGGAAATATTATTCGCGAAGATACTTACGTATTTAATGTGCGATAGAAAAATATCGTACACCATAGTCATAACATTTATATAGAGTACTCGATATTGTAGAGGAACGAATAAAAAGTTTACACATTGAGCTGGAGGCCAAAAACAACAGTCGACCTAATGAGAAAAATTAAGACTATAGATTTTTTTTTACTTTTTTTTTTTATAATTTACATATAATTTTTTTTTTTATTAGCAGAACATACTTTCCAAGCTTCGATCAATTTCACTTTGATTTCCCTATAAGCTTCTTCGACTTTGTCTCGTTCCATTAGACCAAGACCACCGAAAAATATAATTAGGCACGTAGGACTAGCGATTAGTTGATCTAGAAAAGTCTTTTTTATAATAGATCTCGCTTTTTTCCCAGGTGCTATTTTCTCAAGTAGACCATAGAAACAATGATGAAAGGGTCCTTGGATAAGACCTACTAATGTCATGTTTCTCGTTCGAACATAATTATGTTCGTATAACGTCGCAACATCCATAATCTTTTTTTCTTCTTCTTCCGTTGTATCTTCCTCTAGCGATGCTGCGATCACACGAGCGGTTCCACCGCTTGAAAAATAATCCTCGTAACGATACCGTTTCCAGTGTTCCCTACGTTGCTGTATCATATCACCAGCTGCCATCATCAAGCCGCAGCTAATAGTATTTGTAACGAGAAGGTACCTACCTGATTATAAGAATATATATATTAAATTAATTTAT
This sequence comes from Vespula vulgaris, assembly GCF_905475345.1. Lineage (NCBI taxonomy): Eukaryota > Metazoa > Arthropoda > Insecta > Hymenoptera > Vespidae > Vespula > Vespula vulgaris. The sequence goes on along the minus strand of NC_066597.1, from coordinate 2,807,695 downwards.
TATTATTATTATTATTATTATTATTATTATCAATATTATTGAATAAGTCATCGAAAGATAATAACAACAAAGATAATACTTACCGAATAATTTTCGCAGAATATGCATTTGTTAAATGAATAATCTTTTAAAAGAAATGAACCAGGGAGAGAGTAATAAAATTGAAATGCAATGATCAATGTTTAAACGACTAGATCTTTTCTCACTTTTATTTTTCGTAACTCAATTGTCAGGATAATTTGTTCTGGGATAAATCTCTAAGTACATATATATATATATATAAATATATATATATCAGAACATATAGTAATATCAAATAATAAAGAGGATTCGCACAAGAGATGACTTTTATGGATCTATCTTACTAATATCTTTTTTACACATTAGCTTTATGACTCTGCAAATAGATTGTTATTTAAATGCATTAACGTTCGCGTGGATCTTAATTCGTCGATGCTTATGTAGTTGAAATTGTTTAATTTTAAGTAGCATAACTTTCAATTAATTTTTTTTTTCCTTTCTTCCTTCCCGCGATTCCGCGTTTCCCCCTCACTATTTTATATCAACGATATAATGATGGTATCGATAAGAGATCTTACCATCGTGTAACAAATTCCGTGTATTACTGACATTTTATAATGGCGAAACCTCTTTAAATATACAAGCGGCCGTTGTCAAAAGAATCGACGCGTTTGCGCAGTACAATCTCACACCGTTTCGTATTTCGCCCATACTACTCGATATATGTTCTTTCATATCAGACATTTTTTTCCATTCCTCTCAGGCAACAATATATAGTATACATACGCATGCGTCAGAGTTTATCAGTAAACATTTATTTATTTACTTAGAAAGGTGTTCCATTGCCCATCGTATCTAGAAGTTACTACGATGGAAGAATACCTAAAAGATTAAGGATAATGGATTTTTTTAAGTATTTAATTGAATTACAATACGTTCCAAAACTCTGTTTTATTGGAAGTTAAAGTTATGTAGCTTATTAACATTATGAATGTTTTTTATATTATTTAGCAGCAACAGTTTTATGTTTTGGCAAACCTTCTCTGAACCCGTTCCTAAAATGATACAAAAAAATACAACCTCTTATTTTTGTATGTTAGTTGTATACAAAAAGATAAATTTTTTCATCGTTTGTATCTTGATTCAAGCATAGATTTTTTTATGTCAATACAAATTAATGTTCAATTAAAACAAATTAATAAATTAGTTTTTGAATTTTTATGACCCATGGATACTAATATTAACGAATATTATAAAACTAAGACAGTTTTATGTCGATAGTATTGATAATCTATATGTACTAAAACTTACTTGAATTTACGGCGAACGATTTTCAGATGACGCATTCTACCAGTTCCAGTAGTCTTCCTCCTTTTTGCTTTGATCGACCAGTTGTCTGTAAAATATGATTCAGTTAACATACACATGCTGTTAATTATTTTATTACAAGTGACAAAGAAAACAGTTCAAATATTTCTGATTCAACATAAACTTTGTTCAACTTACATGATCTCATCTTTTTCTTAGGGTATCCACATTGTGCACATTGTGATTTTTGAATGTGATATGAACTACGTCCACATCGTCTGCACAATGTGTGCGTCTTATTGCGACGCTTACCAAAGCTGGATGTACCCTTCGTCTGTGAACATTACAAAAACTATAACTAACCATATCTTATGCATCTAAGAAATTATTATTATAAAAAAAAAAAAAAAAACAAAGATCCGAATATATTCGATAGAATTGAAATTTATGATGCTTTACGCAATTAAATTAATTTTGTGACTTTGTTATCATTATAATCGCAAACAAAACATATTACGGCGAGTTAACCTAAGCTACGATAAAAAACTCACGAAGATATTTATAATGAGCTTTTTGTCGATTACTATTATATTAATTAATTGCTATGATAAGTACACAATTACTTTATAATGTAATTACGTTACGATTGCTTAGGATTACTTTATAATAAATCGATTGAAAACACGTGAATAAACGCTCACCATCTTGCACGAAGGAGCACGTCAAAAGAGGCGAGGAATGAACACTTAAAATGATACGTTAACCCTGTTCTAGCAGTACCAACTAAACAAATTGAAGATCAGTATAGAGAATATTTTTTACCAACTGTCGGTATTTTATTTAGTAATGCCATCTGTGAAGAATTTGGGATATTTATTATAGTTATATTGGCGAAGGATAAATTTGTTTCTCTTTTTTAAGTATAAGTGTATAGGTACTACTTTACGTAGATGATATAAAATGAAAATCAAGGGTGAACACAATTATAATTTTTCCTTACTTATATAAATAACTATTTTTCAGTTTAATTTCAATAATAAATTATTAGTGAATAATTAAATCTCTATTAATCTGTCAGCTTCGGTTAACACTTCTCGAGAATGTTGACTGTTCGATGTTACGACATGTTGAGCTCCGACTATACAATTCTTTAATTCGGTACCTTCCTCGATGATAGATCCATTGCATAAAATACTGTTGTGTATTATGCATCTACAAATTTATATAAATATATTAGTGTATTCTTGTGTATTCTTATGCACTTTTATATCATAAAAATCAAAGTATCTTGCCTTTCTTTTATAGTTACATTGCCCATTATAACACTGTTTGAAATTCTGGTTTTCGTTTCAACAACTGTGTTAGCACCAATGTGACTAAATTTGAGAGATGTTTTCTCGTCAATAAATGCATTTTCATCTATACTACAATTTTGAACTTGTGTACTTTTAACAGTTGCAGATGATGATGTATTCAGAAATAAATCAGATTTTATAATACTAGAAGACCAATCAGATATCTGTAATAACATATATTAATACTTTTTATTCCATCTTTATAAAGTTATAATGCATATATAAATTTGTATATTACTATATATACCTTAAAATTTGCAAGATGATACATTTGAATAGTGTTAGCTCTTAATCCAAACCCATCATTCATAATGTGAGCATAACACCTAATTATATCACCATGGTAAGCTTCTTGTAGATCAGTATTGTGGTCATTAAATGCAGACATTCTTCTTATTAACTCATCTAATGGTTTTGCAACTGCAAAACGGAATATATCTTCTTTCAAATTTACTTGTACCATGGAAGTATTTTTGTCTTCTAGAGATTGCTTAGGTGGTTTTGATAATTGTTTAGTAACTATATATGGAAGAAGTTCACCTTTCAATGTACTAAAGTTTCTAGAAAATAAAATACATAAGTACACCTGTTCAATAAAAGTATTTACTCTCTATTTTTTATTTATATAATTACTTACTTGTTAAATACTAGAAAATCCAAAACCCATTTGTTAATAATATACACATGTGCATCCATTAGTTTAGAGTGCATAGTAAAACTGGTATGTTTCCTAAGAATTTTTTGAGATATATTTATTGTTTCTTCGAAATCTGAAGCTGATGCCAAAAATACTAAACGTCCTGTTTCATTATCTATTCCAATTAGATCCGTTTCTGGTCTTTGTTTATTTTTAGGTCCTGGAGTAACAAATTCATCTGGTACTTTGATCATTGGTAACATCAATGCTGTAATACTTGCATTATGTTTTCTATATAGATTTAATGTTTCAGAGATATCGATATCTGTGATCAAATCACATGATAATACTAAGAAATCTGTGTGAATTTTTTCATGAATTAGTCTAATAGAATCTGCAGTACCAAGGTCTTCTGCACCTTGTATTCCTATAATTTCCATTTTAATTTTTAAATCTAATTTATCTAACGACAATGATACATCATTTTTCACTGATTCTGATACCACTATAAGACATTCATTGAATCCACTACGTTCAAGTAGTTGTAGAGAAAACCAAATCATTGGTTTATTTCCAATGGGTAATAAACATTTTGGTTGTCCAGCTGTGAGTTCTGTCATACGAGAACCCTTTCCACCAGCAAGTACAATTGCTTGAAATTCAGTGCAAATAACCATTTTTTATATGTTGTATTATCCTGTAAAAAATAATTTTTTTGTTTTTAATATGATATAAAACTGTTCACTAATTTATGAGAACTTTTTTTTTTTTACAAATTATCGTAAATAACGTTTATCGTAAATATCATAAAAAAATATCATAAATAATGTTTATCATAAATATCTATATTATTTTGCTAAAAACTTATTAATAACAACACATAAAAAAATATATTCGCGAGAAGAGATATACCAAATACTTTGTTCTACAGAATAAAAATAGGTTACCTTTTTATCCTGATGATTCTAGCACTGAAACTGTTGCGCAGTATTATACATTTATTATAAATATTTTTTAAAAGAGAGAATTGATATATTTATAATAAAGTAATAAATCCATAAATTTTCTTATAACAAACAAATACTTCACTGTTTATTTTTACTATTATATTTTAGCTTCTCATAAAACATAAAAGTAAATTATAATATCTTATAATACATAAATGAATATTAATTATTCAATCGTTAAAAATGCGTTTTCTACAATTAATTAATCGATTTGAATAAAAATATAAATTATCTTTACATTGAAATAGTATCAGAAATAGTAATATTGTATCAGTTACATGTGCCGTTACCTTACTTTGTATGATCGCATGTTTCGTACTGTTTAACCTAAAATTGACGGGACATCCACTTGAAATCATTGGTATTAAAGAGATTAACTTTGTACAATAAAAAGAAAATATTAATAAAATATAAAATATGGGTGAAGCCGAGGATGTAATTAAAACAGGAAATTATGTGATAGTGAAAAAACAAAAATATACCAAAATATATAAGGTGTCATTAAATGGAATTTTAATGTTAGGAAAGGATGAAGTAGATATGCAAGAAATAATTGGTAAACCCTATTGGACAACTTTTGAAATGGTCCCATCAAAAAATAATAAACGATCTTATACGTTGAAGACTATAAAAGAGGCAGAATCTTGGAATGATTTAAAGAACACTTCATCAAGTGGTTTAGACAATCGTTGTATCACCAATGATGGTACTTCTCAAAAATTGTCAAAAGAAGAAATTTTACAACTTCAAGAATCTGGAAAATCTGGCAAGGAGATAGTTGGTACTCTTATAGAAAATAGTAAATCTTTCTCTGCAAAAACAGAATACTCTCAAGAAAAATATATAAAGAAGAAAGAACAAAAATATTTTCGTTATTTAATAGTATGTAAACCTACTATAGTATCCTTACATGAAGTATACTTTAGACAAGATCATACAAGAGTAGGAGGATTGAGAATGGATGCTCTTTCTCAATTGTTATCATATAGTGATGTTCAATCTGATGGTTTATATTTGTTATATGACAGTGGTTCACAAGGATTACCTGGAGCTGCTATGTTACATAGAATTGGCGCAAATACTACAGGATTATTAATAAATATGCATCCTGGAAATATACCTCAGCTAGCTATCATTCAAGCTATGAATTTTCCCAAGGAACAGATTGAAAGACATATAACAGTTAATATTTATAGTTTTTTAAGATTGCATTATCAAGGAGAATCTTCATTACTAAGTGATATATCTATTTCTAGAACAGTATCTACTCCTACTACTTCTCAATCTGAAAATAATGAAGTATTATTAAGTAGTAATAATGATTGTGAACAAGAAACTAAAGTAGAAGATAACACAAAAGTATCAAAAATTGGCCAAGCCATAGATATTGATAAGACTGAAACTACAAGCAATGGAATGTTCAATATAGATACAATTGAAGTGGATACAAATCTAACTTCAGAGAATGTTACTAATACAGATGAATCTAAACTTATGAATGATATAAATAAAGGAGAAAAAGTAGAAAATAGAAAAACTTTAAAACGCAAATTAGATGATGTTATTGAAACAGGACCTATTAAAAAACCAAAATGGTTAATAGAGACACAATATGCATTGGATCTTTTGAAAGGTTCTAAAGCTCGAGGTTTAGTTATTGTGGCAAAAGAACATCCTTTAAATATCATCAAGTCTTTGTTGCCTTTTCTTGGTGCATCTAGACCATTTGTAATTTTTCATGCTTATAGAGAACCTTTACAGGAAACATATATAGCTCTTAAACAAACACAAAATGTGGTAAATTTAAGATTGTTTTCAAATTTCTTACGTTCATATCAGATATTACCTGACAGGACACATCCAGATATTTTAACAAGCGATACAGGTGGTTATATTTTAACAGGATATTTAGTTGAATAATGATATTAGAAGATTATAATTTAATTTCTATACAAAATAAGGAAATGCATATACATACATAAGGAATATATATAAATATAAAATTTTTAAAATGTTTTTATGATTTTTGTATAAAAGAAAAGAAAAGTCATATAAATACATTTTATACCAATCAAAACATAAAAACCTGTTTTTTTATTTGTGAAAAATATTGATTAAATTTTTCTAATTAACCAACATAAGAATGAAATTATTATATTTATCAAAATTTTAACCTAAAACTTTAAATTTTTATAATTAAAACTCATATAAAGTACATATGCTTTCAAGAATATGTTACAATACTTATTCAATGATAGTAAAGTTCTTAGGTAACACTGTCTGCTGTAAATGAATAATCGAATAAGTCCATAAGTCAATTGCATTCAGTGGATTAAAAGGAAATGAAATCTCCATAATTCATGAGAAACTTTTTTTGTATTTATACCAAGAAGAAGGTGATACTCATTATTATTATTATTACTTATATTAAGACCAAAATCTAGTACGTCAAAAACGTAATAATTCTTTCTATTTTTTATTTAATTAAAATTTTCCATACAATTAAAATATTTGACTTTCATTTGATTTTCGTATGATTAAAGTAAAGCGTTCGATCAGTCAGCTCAAACCTGTATTTCTTTTTTCGCATGACGAGACAAGTAAAAGGTGATCAAATGGCGGCGAAGAATTTAAATATATATAAGATTTATATTTTACAGTGTATTCATCCGTATACATATATAGATATTTACATTCACATATAATTTCTCTTATTGATTTAAATACGCCCATCTAAATATAAATATAATAAATATTTATGTATGTTCTACTTTCCATTGACTTTAGTCAGATAGGTTGTATAATAATAAAAACAAATGATTGAAAAGTATACAGCTATTTAAGAGTATTTATGCCGCGGCCATAACACGGAGGAGGGAGATCAGTTGTATACTCGACGGAGGTAGGTCGATGTGGGAACTCTTTCTCTTTAGTTTACTGGTAGACGATTTACAGTCGATACACGTATCTTCGTATATATATCGGTTTTTATTTAGTAAATCGTATTTTTATCGGTTATAATCCTTTTTGCATTAATTTTTTTCATTTTTTTTTCTTCCTGTTTTTTTCTCGTATTTTTATTTTCTATTGCATTTTCTCTTTCTTTCCAAATAGGTGCATAATTGTAATAGTAATAATAGCAACAACAATAATAATAATTAGGCATGTTTAAAAAGAAATTATATATTTATATTAAGACCAGTACGTAATATTAGAAAAGTCGTACGTGAGTGCAAAAGGACAATGGAATAATTTATTCGAATCGAAGAAAATTCGAAATATTCATTGTCTTTCTTCATCGATTTCAATTTCAAATTTCAAATCTAACTTTTAAATATTAAAACAATTCTTCGATTCTTAAATTTACTGTGTGACAAAAAATATCAAAGGTGAAGAATTTATTGTGCGATGCGAGGTGATTTATAACAACATTATCGATTATCACACGAGTCTGATAAATTTTAAACTTTTTATTATTTATAACTTTTTATTAATTAGTGCTTGTTCTTCTTTTTATTCTTCAAGAGGATTTTTTCAAATATAATTTCCAAGATGTCCGTCAATAACGTTGGAAATGGGAATAACATTGCGCCGATTCTATCGAACATGATCGATGATAAAAATCGCGTAAGTATTGGGGAAATATATTAATCTTGGGATTTTATTACGATTACGAAAAGAATTAATATATAATATTAAGTTTCTCATCGATACTATTTATTGCGTTCAAATTTTAAAAAACTTTGTCCTCTATATACTATAAATTTTATTCAAAGTACGTTTCTGTGTGTATATATATTTTATACACACGTATCACATAAAGTAAAATCATTTACTTTATTTCGAAATTTTTTAAGCTAATTTTTTTTACATTATAAAAGTTCATTATAAAATCACAAAAGAAAACCTAATTGATTTGTAAAATTACATAAAAACTTTTCATATTTCAAGTGTGTATACAAGTATATATACAATAACAAAGCATATATCGTAAAAAATTTACATTAAAAAATTTGATCTTTTTTTATTTTTGTTATTGAAAGATATACACGTATATTAACATAAATTAACGTACATCAAATAACTTTGAATAATATTAAACACGACCGTTAGATTAATCATTCGTCATCTATAAAAACTTATTTATGATAATTTCGTATCATTAACGGCGACATATGTTTTAAATCTTTTGCATACAACAAAAATAAATAAATAACCTAATGTAAAATTTTTTGTGAAATAATAATGCGAAAATGAATAAAGAAAATTCACATATTTTTCTTTCAGTTTTGAAAAAAAGAATATATTTATATCTCATTTTTATAATTTTGGATTATAAATATTTTCTTTCAATAATGATTTATAAGATCTCATTGGTATATCGTATTGTGCGTACTTCACATATCGTTAGAAAACGGATATGATGCGTTATAATCCGTTAGAGAAAGGAAAAAAAGAAAGCAAGTATTCTCCAATTAACAAGGAGGACAACGCAGTGTCGAAGAGATTTTCTAACTTCACTCTACTCCTGAAAGAGATGAAAGCGGATAAAAGGAGAGATTCTAGGCCTTTTCATGTTTACTTTCTCGACCTATTATTTGCCAAAAGCGAATATAATAATTATTCATATAACTATATAATGTAAAACCTATTTAAATTTTAAATCTTTTTTTATTATTCCTATATAAGTTAATCAAACTGAGAGATTATATTATTATGATTTGGTTAAATATTATGGTTAAATATTATTTGTTAATACTATTTAATTATACGAGTTGACATTTCTTCCTTTTTTTTTTATATATATAATTAGACTAATATTTTCGCACCATCTGGTGGTAGATCAACGAAGCTAACATTTCGTCAGCAAAATTTCGGCGTCTACTGAGGAAGTGTACTTCTTTATTTCACAATTGATAAACGATATATAATTTGTAAATATGTAACATAGTTTGATGTTTAAAATATTATTCTACAAGCATAGTTTGTGAAACGAGAGGATATTTTTTTCTGTGATAATTGTGCTGTGCTTCGTCTCTATCTGACGCTTGTGTTCATCAATAGTAATTAGGTTAACTTTATGTTTACTTTATTTACATGTCAAATTTTTAGTATTAAGTAAGTAAACAAATATATAATGTTTTTTCATATATATATATATATGTATGTATATATGTATACACATATATATATGTTATTAATATCTTTTTTATAATCATTTTGTATTAAACAATTTGACAATTTTATGTTGACTGTTATTATTCTACGTTAATTATGTTAATCAAGAGTTATTTGCTCATGTGATCTTCTTTTATTAGTATACTGTTATTTGTGTTAAATAAAACTTTAACAGTTATCCATTAATATATTATATTTTCTTTGTCTTCAATATTATTTCATTCTACGTTCAATATCATTTATTCATCTTATACTTTTTCATGAAAATTATATAGTGATAATAGTATGAATATTGTCATAGTAATATTTTATAAATCGAGAACAGGATTGTAAAGTTAGATATTTGACATTTATATTTATATTAAATCTTTGATAGAACACGCATAAAGTTTCTCATAGTTCATATTCTCGATGTTACTTATGATAAAATTATTTAAAATTGCAGTTGAGCAGTATAGTTCATGGAAAATATATAAACAGTATCGTCAACTCTGAACTCACTTTTTTTTCTATTACTATATACTATATACATTACTATATACATACATACGTACACACATACACACACATACATACATACATACACACACACACGGACACACACGGACACGGACACGGACACAGCAGAGAAAAATAGGAAAAGAAGAAAAAAGATAGAAAGAAAAATATAAGAATGTATGTAAGAACGAACACGAACGTATAAACGAATGAACAAATGTATGAATGAGTAAATGAGCTATGTCCTGTTATATAAACACTACCGCTGTTAGTCGAGGACAACCGTTAATGATGCGAATATTCACAATCGAAAACCATGATAAGGAATTATGATGATGCGACGTGCGTGAAACGATAGATATCGTGTTCGTTAAAGTTATCTTTTAACACCATCGACCTGATATAAATGATCATTTTGATAATTAGGTACGTGCACGTACGTATTTAACGAGAACGTTTATTTTATTCCCTTATTTTAGGTTCATGCACGCAATATCAAATTAAAAATATTATTAATAAATAATAGTCTTCAAAAATGAATTTGAGATTAATTTTAAATTATATGTGTGAATGGATATATTATATATAAGATAACTAGATATATGCATTATATATGATATAAATATGCAGATATCGTCTTTTGATAATTTGCTTAACAGCTATAAATGAGCTTTGATTGATTAATCACGAAACAGCATCGCGATTTAATGCTAGCTGACGTGTTTCTCCTATGAAAATTGCGATGCACATACATATGTACATGTGTATGTATTATTTGTGCGCGCGTTACATCGAATTTTCTCGCATTATTAAAGGTTTAAAATTATTCGATATTTGTATTCGTTATTTTAAACGTTACATACATATGCATTTGATCCGAAGAAGGAGAAAATGTGAACAATTATCGATAATGATAATACACTATAGCACAGTAACTCGTAACGTGTTTCTGTCGTTTTAACTTTCACTTAGTTTCTCTCTTTTTTTTTTCTCTCTCTCTCTCTACCTACGATTTCACGTTTTTTGAGCAACGACAACGATGCAGTTTGTTCATATACACGAGAGTTCAAAGTATATCAATTATCTTTATATATCTCAGAATATGCGTATTAATGATACGCAATATGTAAAGGAAGTACATGCTATTTTGAGCGCTATTTGTAAGATATAACTGCATACTTGATAAAATCCAAATGGCATAAAGTATATGCGGTATTATCATATGTATAAAAAGCAAAACGAAAGAAAAGGCCAAGGAAAGTAAGAATTAGAGAGAAAAAAATTAAAAACATATAAGTTACAAGAAAAAGAGAGAAAGAAAAAAGCAAACCAAAAAAGAAAAAAAATAATAAAACGAAAAATATATACTTAAAAAAAAAAAAAAAAGAAAAGAAAAGGGGGAAAAGTAATAATAAAAACGAGTAAATAAGATTAGTTAAGAAACTTCTGTCGTCCTTTTGCTATCACGTGACGAGTCTATAAAAAAAAAAACATTTTCCAGAATTTGAAAGGATTAAATCCAAATATATAATTTGATTGTTTCAATAGAGATTCTGTATAACGATATAATGGAGGAAAAATAAAAGATGATATAACAGGAAGAAAAAGGAGGAAGAGGAGGAGGAGGGTGGAAAGGAAAGGAAAAGAAAAATGCTTTTCTCATATTGCAGGACGTAGAGAGGGGCAAAATCCATACAAGAGTAGGGGAATCATTGAACCGATCACAGGCAACGTCGATGACGACGACGGCATCGGTGCCGCAAGTCCGGAGTACGAACGAAGTAGTAGTCAATCTTGGAGAGGGAAAAGAAGAAGAAGACTTGGTGGATGTAACTACGTTATCTGGTAGTACGCAGGCTATAGGGGACACACGTGGCGGATGTAGAAACTTATCACCAACACGTTGCCAAACAATCGGCCGTTTTCTTCGCCAACTAATGCTAGTCATGCTGTTAATAACATTTATCGCAGCTTCATTGGCCTTCCTGACACTTTACGTCGGCCACATGTTTCTTCTACAACTTTTTGTTGTTGTGATCGTTGCGTACTTCGTTGCTGGTGGTCGTCTAAGGTGGTTTTATATTGTCTTTCGTACATTACCACGTGATGTCAAGTAAGTAAATAAAAATTTGTGTGCGCGCGCGCGTGTATGTGTGTGTGTGTGCGTGTTTGTGGGCATGCGCATGTGTGTGTGTAGGTGAGTCAACAATTTCTAAATGATTTTAAAAACCAATTGCTTTTTTTTTTTTCTTTTTTTTTTGGAGATATTTTAAGTAGATTTTTTGTAATTTGTAAAATTCGTGATAAGCCTAGCTTGTAGTTTAACAATCTGAGAAAAAGAAAGAAAAAAAAAATATATATATATATATATAATCTGAAGAAAGAGTAATTGATTTTTGAAATCATCTTTTGACGAACTTTTGACCCACGTTGTATACATAAAATATATAAAATGGATGTTTTTTTTCTTTTTTTTTTCCTTATTATTCGGAACTTTCATACTCTTATTACGTAATTTCAATACATATAAACAGGATACAATTTTATTATAAACATAATAATTTTTTTTACGAATCGCTTCCTTTTTTCTTTTATATTTTGTTGTATTCGATAGCAATAATACGTGTCATGTCCGTTTATCGAGTCTTTTAATTTATTGCAGTGATTTTTAATCAGTATCGTTTGAAAAATATTTACCATCTTTCTCTTAGAACTACTTACTTTTTTCTCATTAGAATTTTCCTTATTTCTCTTCAACTATATGCAAACCTTTTCTCTTCTATCTTATACTTGATATTACCGTTAGCCAGCCGGCTTTTCTCTGATCGGTCAACATAACGGTTTTATGATTTACAAAAGTTTCATAATGAAATTTCAAGTTTCAACCATATTTATTTATATATTTACATATAGTATACATTAATTGATAATTTTAATATGTATTATTCATAATTGATAAAATCACTGCCTGGATATTATATTTTCATTCTGTGATGTAATACCAATATCATTTACATTTGCAATGAGTTCGAGATCCTCTATGAAAAACGTTGGAAACGTGAGAATTTCTTTCGCAATCGAGTAGGATTAAATTCAATCGAACGATAAATTTTTATATCCTTACCGACATTAGAAGGGGAATATTATACACTTTTTTACGGCATTTTTCTCTTAGCTCTTTGATCTCCCTTTTTTTTCGTTAATTGTTTTTAATAATCGATTCTTATTTATTCTTTAATATTTGTAAATCCTTAATATTAACATTTATCCTTAATAATTGTAAGCTGATTGAAGAGTTAATTGATCGGTGATTATGAAGTCAATGATGATTCTCATTATTCGTTCGTCATTCAATAATTATGCAATTTTTTATCTTCTTCGTTTTATACTTTATTTTTTTTATCTTCCTCATTTTATACTTATTACAATTATTATATATGTGTATATATATATATATATATATATATATATATATATAAAATATCTTCTTTTTTTTACTATTTTTTTTCTCCCATTGCAGAGGTTTGTTAAGATACATTAAACTTCTCTGGTTGATTCGTGGTCATGAAAAAAAAAATAAAAGCGTTGCCGATATATTTCGGCAACATGTTGCTCGACATCCCAATAAAGCGTGCATCATATTCGAAGATCAAGAATGGACGTTCCAACAAGTGAGTCAACGATCGACAAATTTTCTTATATATTTGATTTTATATTCGGTCTAATTTGCATTTTCATTTATATATTTATAGATCGAAGATTTCAGTAACAAAGTTGCAACGACGTTTAAAAATCATGGTTATAGAAAAGGAGATGTGGTAGCATTGTTGATGGAAAATCGTCCTGATTTTGTTGGGATTTGGCTTGGTTTAAGTAAAATAGGCATAATAACGTCTCTGATTAATATTAATCTTCGAAAATCCTCTCTATTACATAGCATCGATGTCGCTAAATGTCAAGCATTGATTTATAGTTCTGAATTTACTGAAGGTAAGAAAAATTAATTCAAGAGTTTGATTTATCTATAGAGAATTTTGTTAAAAGAAATCTGTGATACGTATATATGTATACGAGTGTCTTGACATTTATAGTCGTCACGGATATTGCTAGCTCACTCAACGCAAATATGGGATTCTACAAGTATGGAAATGAGGCAACAGCAGATTCTGCGCATTTAAAGGCAAAGAATTTGACAAATATTTTATCAGAAGTTTCTACAGTATCACCAATATCACAAGACAAAAGTTGTTATCACGATGATTTATTATATATTTATACCAGTGGAACTACTGGTCTTCCGAAGGCTGCTGTAATAACTAATTCAAGGTGAAGGAAAATGAGATGATAGAAACAATCCACTTAATGATTAATTAAAAACGATTATTAAATTACACTTTTTTATAGATTTATATTCATCGCTAGTGGAATTAATATCATAGCTAAGATGAGATCTTCCGATATATTGTATACGCCATTACCTTTGTATCATACAGCAGGTGGTGTTATGTCAATAGGTCAAGCCTTATTACATGGAAATACGACTGTGATTAGAAAGAAATTTTCTGCCAGTGCTTATTTTAATGATTGCATTAAGTATAAATGCACGGTAATAGATATCTATTTAATCGGTACATTCTTAGATAGAAATATAACGAATATATTAAAATATACGAAAAATTATTCTTTTTTTTTGCAGATCGCACAATATATAGGAGAAATGTGTCGTTACATTTTAGCAGTACCAGTCAAATCTGAAGACAAACAACACACTCTTCGAATGATTTTTGGTAATGGACTTAGACCACAAATATGGCGTCAATTTGTAGCACGTTTTAATATACCTCAGGTTATTGAATTTTATGGTGCTACTGAGGGTAACGCGAATATCGGTAAGAGAAAATTAAATATAATATATGAATAGCCGTAGAAATATAAAACAGCAGTAGAAAATGTCGAGTTGAATATTTAATTCTACTTAGCCAAATCCAAACTGTTTTATGTCCGTGTTACGAAACACTCCGTATATTTGTTTTTTTCTCATTAGAAAAAATGATTTTATATATTTTTTCTAGTAAATATCGATAATACTGTTGGAGCTATTGGATTCGTATCGCGAATTATTACATCCGTATATCCAATATCTATTATTAAAGTAAATGCTGAAGGAGAACCAATAAGAAATGCAAAAGGATTGTGTCAAGTTTGTGCTCCAGGTAAGTTAGATTTTACAACAGATAATCGATCGAATGCTATTATATTTTGTATAATTTTGAATTTTAGAAATTATCGTGACGAATAAAGCGGATTATTTGGATTAACTGCTTTTCAAACGGTTGTTGTATTGTTTTCTTTTAGGTTTTTATTTTATTTTATTTTATTTTATTTTATTTTTTTTGTTCATTTAGACGAACCTGGTGTTTTCATTGGAAAAATTATACCAAACAACCCGACACGAGCATTTTTGGGATACGTGGATAAGAAAGCATCGAACAGTAAAATCGTACGCGACGTTTTCGCTAAAGGCGATTCTGCTTTCATATCTGGTATATATCATCGATAAATTAATATCTTAATTATGTTCTTGTTTGATTCTAAAGAAAATGTTGTTTTACTTCAGGTGACATTCTTGTAGCAGACGAATTAGGATATCTTTATTTTAAAGATAGAACGGGAGATACGTTTAGATGGAAAGGAGAAAATGTTTCAACGTCCGAAGTCGAAGCCATTATTAGTAATTTTATAAATTATAAAGATTGTATAATTTACGGTGTTGAGGTAATTCTAAAAGATTCTAAGATTTTATAGTTACGTAACAGAATTATTTTTTTTTTTGAGAATAAATATGCTTACATTTTTTGTTTGTCATTATGGAAAAATAATTTTTAAACGATTCGAATTCAAATATCAAAAAATATCTCGGAACAAGAAACATGATTATTTTCATATTTTTTTATGAAATAATAAAAGCTAAGTTAAAATTGCAATTGTTATATAGGTTCATGGCGCAGAAGGAAGAGCTGGTATGGCTGCTATTTGTGACGAGAATGACACGTTAAATCTAAAACAATTATCATCCGATATTAAAGATCAATTACCATTTTATGCTAGGCCTCAATTTCTTCGAATATTGTCAAAAGTTGATCTCACAAGTAAATGATAAATAATATAAATAATATTAATTAACTATATATATATATATTAATTTTTCGATAAAATCATTTTTGTTCTTTTCTTTTTTAGGTACATTTAAATTGAAGAAAAAGGATTTACAAGAAGATGGTTTCGATCCCAAGAGAATACAAGATAAATTATATTACTTTGATTCCAAATTGGGATATCAGTTGTTAACGAAAGAAGTATTCGATGAAATTCAATCAGGAAAAATTAAATTATAAAATTGTTTCAACAAATGATACCGAGAAAAATCGAGAAAAAATGATATCGAGAAGATGATATCGAGATTATGGAATGAAATATTATCCGCAAAATGTATGTCATACGCTATATAATGCTCTTTATTGCTTATATATGCTACGATACGATTTGACTGTGCTAAATCTTTACATTTACTATTTACCACATAAATGGAGAACTCATCTCGTTTTTAAAACACAAATATATATATATATTCCAATTTTCCAAAATTCATTTGGAAAGTAAATTGAATTAGATAATTTTAAAGGAAACAATTTAATTCATATGACATGTTCTGTCCATTTGAATTCGTATACCGATCATCAGCGATAATCAATAATATTCTTTGGAATCATTTATTTATATTAATAACATAATGGAGATATGTTGATATTATATAAAGGAACAATGATTAGAATGACTAAAATAATCGCTTGTCATATGAATGTTTTCACATCGTATATTGTTATTTTATAGTAATGATAATCTATATATGGATATACATGGTAATACAAAATAACAGGTAATAATTTCAAAGCTTGTAATTTCATAAATTATCAACAAATTTTAATTATTAATTAAAAAAAATAAAGAATTCGAATTTATTAATAATTCATGAAGTTACAACGTTTAAAGTTATTGTTAATTATTTTGGACTTCCTTGTATATGCAAAGAGAGGGAGAGAGAGAGATATGTTTGTCTATTTATGTTTGTACATAGCAAGTTAATTTAAATACTATTGTCCGAAACCCCGGTATATCAATAGCTTTTTGAAACGATTGTAATTTCCTATTTCTTTTTTCTTTTTGGTTAATATTAAAAATATTTACTTATATAAGATGTTTCATAAGAGAGACAGAGAGAAAGAAAGTATTTATATGGTGTATATTTATGGCATATTATAACGTGGTGAAAACTTTTACTTGTTATTTGTTACTTTTTAGAATAAAAGTTTTCTATTTTTGTGTATGCAATCAATAATTATACTTTTTATTATTTCTCATTAATTAAATGAAACAATAGTTGCATATTGCAATTAATTTTCAAATATTTTTTATACATTTATTTTAACCATATCCTATCTCAATGTTTATATATATTGAAATAAATATATTAAGATTATTATAGAACGAATATAGACAACAGAAAATATGAATATAAATAGATACGAAGAAGGACCTAGAGAGAGAGAGAGAAAGAGATAGACAGAGAAAAACTGTTCCTTCTTATCATCGGTCTAATCTATAGATTAGATATATAATAGAAAGACATATCCATATCAAAATAGGTGTAAAAATTTAAGTTGGAAAATAATGACGTACATATTATTAAGCATCGATTTTGTATTAATGCTTATTAAGGCCTTTTAAGATATATTATTGTACATTTATATATAACATTATTATATATTTATATACATACAAAACTATCAAGATCTTTCGTTATCCATAACTATAATCGGAGGGTAGTTATACATAACCGGTGACTGTAGTTCATTAAAATTTCGCATTGACATTCATACATTTCGTTACACGTATTAGTTTTTCAAAACTTTTAGTAAGAAACTAATAATTTATAAGATCTGTCCGGCAAGTACTGAGACTATAAAACTATATCTTTATATCCACGTATGTTATTGTAGAAAACAAGTATTTATCATTTTGGAGAACTTTTACGATCCGTACTCATCTTTTAATATAGCACACCTAGGTTCATTTTACAAACGTATATTCTTAGATAGGATATTTTTTGATAGATGACATATATTATACATATATTATACGTGACAACGAAGTATCTACTTTACGGCCTAGTAGTAAAGTATGTATGTATATACAATATATACTAAATTTTATGATTCACATTGAAGCATAATCAGCAATGACGAAGTTGACGCATCGAAACTATTTATTATATCAGTATGAGTTGCATTGTCGCTTAGCAAGAACTCTCTCGAGTAATAACGAAATAGTATCGCAACCCTCCGCTTATAGTGGCGTTGAAGTAGCGTCGATTCACAGTAGCTTTTAAGGGAAAGAGCAGCGTGGCTCTCGATTATACAACTGCACGCTTTTCACACAAGGTGACCCAGTTAAAATGGACATCAAGTTACTTCTTGTTTTTGCTATCGTCGGTTTAATGGCCACCGGCGTAACAGCAAGGATCGGATTTTTAGGAAGAATCGCTCAAATACTTTTGGCCGCCGCCCTTATCCCATTAATTTGCAAATTTCATCGAAAGATCTACGTCATTCTGAAGACACTGCCAAGGGATATCAAGTAAGTACAACCCTCTCCTCTTACTTTTTTAATAAGTGCAGTCTATTACAAGATAAGATTGAGTAGGATACGTTTAAGGATTAAAGTCGAGATTAAAAATCTTATTCGAAGATTTGATAATAATTATATATATATATATATTTATATATATATGCATAAAAAAAAGAAAAAGAAAAGAACAAAATATCCCCAAGTCCTATCGTTAAAATACCACATTTGGTCTCGCCATTTCAACTTAGATATTATCGATCCACGCTTTAATGCGACATGTCCGTCAAGTCGCATACTTTATAAAAGCCAATATTCTTTTATATATATATATACATATATTAAATATATATATATATATATATATTAAATATATGTATATATATCTTCTTTTTACTGATAATTATTAAATTATTATGATATATGCAAATATATATCTATATATATATGTATATGTGTGTATATATTTTTTATATATGTATATATATATATATATATATTGGGGATTTGAAGAAAAAATAGGAAAATATTGTTTAAACATTTGATAGAATAATATGGTGAACTTTAAAACGATATTTTTAGTTTGCTAAGTAATCGGAAATAATGCGATATAAGAAAATAAGCTAAAGGCTATCTTTGTTAGTGACCTATGCTTTTTTCCTAGCATTAACTATATATAACTATGTATATTCCAATAACTTTTAATTTTTATCTTATCAGCAAATAAATTTTATTATTTTATAAATTTTAATGTCAGCTATAAATTTGAATTCTTATATCTTTATCAGCTAATTTATTATATTGTGTGTTTATATGCACACACACACACGCGCGCGCACATGCACACACACACACATGCACATGCACATGCACATAAAAGATAGACCTATATTCCATATATATTAATCTCTATATTTTCTAAAGTTAGGATTTATATAACTATTTATAAAATATTATTATTATATCGCTGATTTCAGAATTATTTTATAAATTATATTTTAATAAATAATTCAAAAGAAAAAACAAAACAAAAACCAAAAAAAACTAAATAGTGACTTTAACTTCAGAAAAAAATGAAATGGTAGTCGATTAATGTGTACTTATCACACTGACGTATATTAATGCATATTTTAACATATTCATATTCCAGCATATTTTACAGGAATATGTATAAAACATTCCACTTGATAAGTAAACAATAATGATAAATTTCTACATTATTTTTTTTTATTCATTTGTTTTTTTTATCATATTGAAACGTTTTATCTATACTAAATTACACAAAAACGTCATCGGTACTCTAGCTCTCTTACACTGTGGGATTTGTCCTTCGTGTAAATATTTTACGAACAGCTGTTTCAATCGCCTTACAATAGCGTAAAGCAGACGAATTTTTTCTATAGTATATATGCATATGTGTGTATATATATATATATACAATTTTCTTTTTATATAATTAATATATATTTTTTATTATATTTTTAATGTATATATAATATGTATATAATATGTATTATATATATATATATATATATATATATATATGGATTAAAAATATATTGGAAATCGTTACTTTGAGGGGAGTTAAAGTTTATAAAACTTAGAAGAGTGCATATAAATGCATATGAAATTCCACTTTAATCGATATTTCTTTATTTTCTTTTTTTTTTTTTTTTATAGATTTCTTTGTCGATATGTGAACGCTGATCGAGATCTGAGAAGTTTCGTTAGAAATAATACGACGGTTATGAAAATTTTCCGAGAACGAGCACGTCTTTATCCAGATAAGCCATGTTTTATTTTCGAAGGATGCACTTGGACTAACGAAGATGTAAGTACATAGGATATATAGATATATGGAATTATAAATCGAATACGTCGATTATCAAATTCTTATGATTACTTGTTAAAAGAGTTCAAAGTTCCAAGTTCCAAGTTCTGAATTCTAAATTCTAATTAGTAAATTCATAACAAAACATTTTTTGCTATCTTATAGATTGACAAGTATAGTAATCGAATAGCAAATGTTTTTAAAGAAGCTGGATATGGTAAAGGGGATGCCGTAGCACTTTTGATGCTTAACAGACCGGAATACATCGCAACTTGGCTTGGTTTAGGAAAAATAGGTGTGATAACAGCTTTGATCAATACTAATTTACGTCAACAATGTTTAAGTCATTGTCTGACCGTTGCCAAAATAAAGAGCGTAATTTATACCGAGGAATTTTCTTCAGGTAAATGACAAAATTTTTTTTTTAGAATAGGAATCAAATCTTTCGTAGAAAAAGAAAAAATTAAAAAAAAAAAAAAAAAATCTTGTTTTAGCAATCGAAGATATTTCGGATTCTATTCAAGGAATAACTAGGTATAAACAAGGTGGCAATATTGAAGGATATAACGGAGATATTAGAGATTTGGATAAACTAATGGCAGATGCTAGTACAAAACAACCAGATGTTGATAATGAACCTGGTTATAAAGATGACTTGTTGTATATATATACCAGTGGTACAACTGGTTTACCCAAAGTGGCTATTGTACCAAATTCGAGGTATGATATTTACTGTTAAATATGTTATTTTATTTTTTGATATATTAAAGTAATATCTTCGTACAGCCTAATTTAGATTACATATATTATTCTATGTATTTCACACATGGTGCATAAATCATAGACACAGTACCAAGTATAATGAACCATTCATAATCCTGTCATAGAAGTCTTACAACTGGTTGCAAATCGGATTAATGTAGATCTAGTCGCTTTACACGAGTCTCAGTTTATTAGCTTTGAAAAGCTATTTATATCAAAGAAATTTATAACCGATTGTTTCTTTAGTTTATTTAAAGAAAAAATAATTATTAAGGGTTAACGAATTAAACAAGTTTCGCGTTGTCCTTCTTTGTTCATCAATTAATCAGTTATCTCGAAATAAATTGTATTAAATAATTATTATATATTAAATAATAATTATTAATATAAAAAAGAAATATAAAATAGAATATGACAATAATAAAATTATCTTATTAACAGATTTCTACTCGTTATAACAGCAACTTATCATATGCTAGGATTGAAAAAGAATAGTGACATTTTATATAATCCTATTCCATTATATCATATGTCTGGTGGACTAGTGGGGACAGGTTGTGCACTTACCAAAGGTATACCAAGTGTTTTAAGAAGCAAATTTTCTGTCACTGCTTATTGGACTGATTGCATCAAGTATAAATGCACGGTAAGTGTTTTTACTGTAAGTGTGTGTATATATGTATTAATTATTATTGTGTTAATGGTAGATGTGTTTATTATATTATAAATAATATCTATATATTATTAATTATATAATATTAATTCTTTTCTGTTTCCAGTTAGCACAATATATCGGCGAAATGTGTCGATATTTATTAAAGGCTCCACCACGACCGGAAGATAGTGCCCATTCGATTAGACTAATGGTCGGAAATGGTATGAGACCACAAATTTGGCAAGAGTTCGTTGACCGCTTTAAAATCGAACAAATTACGGAAGTCTATGGATCGAGCGAAGGCAATGCTAATATTGGTAAATAATTATTTTATATAAAATTATGTATTATACTCATAACTTTTAAATATATCTATAGATAATATAATTCGTTGATTGTTTATACGTACAGTTAATGTTGATAATCAAGTTGGAGCAGTTGGTTTTGTTCCATCGATATTACCTAAATTTCTTCATCCAGTTGCTCTTATTCGTGTGAATCCTGATACGTGCGAACCAATTAGGGGTAAAGATGGATTATGCATACGAACTGAAATAAGTATGTAATACTATGTTATTCAGATTTTGGGAATGTGTGTGTGTGTGTGTGTTATAGGTATTATAGAAGAGTTAATAATTTATATTTTATTTTTTAGACGAGCCAGGTATGCTCATAGGATTGATAAAACAAGGAAATGCAGTGAGAGAATTTAATGGATATTTGGACAAGGAAGCATCACGAAAAAAAGTAGTAGAGAATGTATTCTGTAAGGGTGATAAAGCTTTTCTTTCAGGTAAAATCAAACTTATTAAAAATTTGTAATTGATTCTATCGATTCTATCATTTGATAATACTCACATGTATATATATTTCTATTGTCAGGCGACATTCTAGTACAGGATGAATTTGGATACTTTTACTTCAAGGATAGAACAGGCGATACTTTTAGGTGGAAAGGTGAAAATGTTGCTACTGCTGAGGTGGAAGGTGTTATCAGTAATGTTGCTGGATACAGAGATACAACTGTTTACGGAGTACAGGTTTGTTGTTTTTGATATCTGTGAAATATATATTTTATTATATTTGTTTATTTTTAGCTGATGGAAGTAATTAATTGTATATTATTTATTTCATTTTTGAAGATACCTGGTGTAGAAGGAAAAGCGGGAATGGCAGCAATAGTAGACCCTGAAAGTTTAATAGATTTTAAAGCACTCGCCGAGGGTTTGGACAAAGCTTTACCTTCTTACGCAAGACCAATTTTCTTAAGGATTGTCAAAGAATTAGAAATGACAAGCACATTTAAATTGAAAAAGATTGGCCTTCAAAAGGAAGGATTTGATCCCAATAAGATTCAAGACAAAGTGTATTTCCGATCGGATAAAGAATATGTCGAAGTTACACCCGAATTGTATCAAAAAATCATATCGGGATCTACCAAGTTGTAATTAACAACACTTTTATTTTATTTTTGTTTTCATAATGGAACTCTATGTGTAAAACTGATCGGATTAGGGCGCATGAATTAGAGAGCTTTTTTACATACGAGAAACCATTTGAATTGGCACTAACGATTTATGATCTCGTATCGCACAGAACAATTTCATTGTAAAACGTGAATATAATCTCACGTACATATATCTTAAATACGGAATTATATGAGAAAGTATAATCTACGATACTCTTAAAATATTCAGGAATATGCAGATTCTAAACCTGCAAATTAGTAACTATCGATTTCTATTACAAAAGAGAAATCAAAATCATACAAATTGATCGTGATTTGATAAAAATCAATTTAGTTAAACACTTTGCATAGATATTGAATTAAATGAATAAGTATTTTGATGTTAAAAGCGCCACTAGAGGAATATCTTTTTTTTTTTACAATATTTTCATTGTTAAATACAGTGAAATTTCAATTATTAAAAGTTGTCACTTTTAGATTGTTTGACTTTATAACTTTGAGGATTTGCTCATTTTACCTACATTGTATTTATTCACGCTAGATACGATATTGTGTGGTATAGACATTGCAAAAAAGATCTCCCTTATTTTAGGAATCATAGTGTAAACAAACTCATATAAATAACACATTCCTTGTTCAACATTGAGTCCAATTAAACAACCATCCAAATTTTTAACATTAATGTAAATAGTACAAGCTAAATAAAAAGATCTTTTCCTAAAATTTCTAGAATTTCGATATTACGTTTTTGGTAATCTAATTATTAATCATTTTCTTTGTAAAAATTTATATTGTTTATATAATTAATACAAGTGTAAGTTTTTTGATTTAGAAAGAAAGATTTTACCAATAGCATTGAATATACATTGCACGGTATGCTTTAAGCTAATATCTGCACTAATAGTATATTTAATAAACGTTTATTCTTTGTATAAGAAAAAGAATTAAATTAGAATTTTGTTCTATACGTTATTTCAAGTATAATTATAATGTACAATGGATTATTTATTCGTTTACTTTAAGGGGATATTTCAAGCAATTTCACAAAAATTTACAAAACAATAAATAGTTCCTGTTAATCACTTTTGAAAATTATACTTAATTAAAAAATTGTATCGTAGTAAATTTCATCAAATTACGAATTAAAAATTATGTTTGTTAAAAATCTAGTAAACTTTAATTGTTGTTTGACAGAAACATAATTATTTTGATGGTGTTGCTATATTTATTCATGAATATGATTTCTATCGTAAAGTATCGAACTTATATGTTTTTAGTGTCTCAAAATATTGGCAAAGTTTCTTTTTTTATCAATAACCAATGTAAGTAGATGATATTTTCTATTCATTGAATAAGATCTACCAAGTGCAATTTATCATTAAAACCAAATTGTTTTACGTGCTTTGCGATTCTTGTCATCTTTTTTTTCTAATCAAAATATAATATAAAAAATCATTACCAAAAACATGTAAAAATAAATTTTTTATAAAAATAAGTACATTATAATAATAAAAAAAAAACATAAAGTTTTACATTAATACAGATTAAATATGAAATGAAACTATGATAAACTTTTAAAAGCTTTATATATATTTATATCATTATTATAAAAAGAGTTTGTCATTTATCTTATATTATAATAATTGTTAGTAAAAGTTGGTGAAATCGAGGAATTTTCTAATATGCCTTATCACGAATACTCCATTGGTAATTAATACAAATGAATGTCATAATTAAATCAAAATTATTACATAAGATAAATAATCGATAACAAAATCATAAGGGACGACAAGAATTCGCAGAGTAATTCATTTATATATATATATATATTATATTGTGACTTTATAGTTTACTTATATTGGTACTAATATAACTTTCATGATAAGTCTGAGTACTGTGACTGATGTGTTAAAAGTTTTGTTGGCTGTAAATAAAGATAACTTGAGTCACTTAATAATTTGGATTACTTATATCAATAATTATATTCTTCACAACAAATACGTACTTTCTATATCATAATTTGAATTGCACGTAAGATTATGCAATAAGAAATTATCGATCTAAACAATATATTTTATAAAAAAAAATTTACAAAATATAAAATAAAATAATAAAACATTACGTATAAAAAAGATATTCTTCATAATAGAACGAGAAAAAAATTAATTGGTTTGTCATCGAGTAATTAATAAACAAATTAATTATTCGTAATTAATGCTAAAACAAGATTTTGTTACATTTTTGCCTAGCTTTCACAGATTAGCCCTCTAACGAAGAACATCGTAAGAAAAGAAAAAAAAAAAATTCGAATATCATAGGAATAAACTTCTTAACAAATATAATTTTTTGGGGAATAAAAGGAATCAATAAATTTTCAGAAATCTAAGAGTTGAATATAAAGAAATTTTATTTTCATTGTATTTCATTCAAAAATAAAATTATTCGTAAAAAAAGACTTCAGCTTTGTCTGAACATATACAGTGTATATGTGTATATATATAATATATTTATATATATATATATATATAGATAGATACTGTGTGTGTGTTATATTATAATATATTATATATATATACATATATATATATAGAATCGTATATCTACGCGTGCTTGCGCGGCGACAATCGTCTTCTAAGCACCAATACCGCTATAAATTCTAATGTGGCTTTTTTAAACTTACTAACTAAATCACATGTCATTATTAACTTTCATAAATTTGTTTCACCAGTTGCTTATGGTCGTCATCATGATCATCATCATTATCATTATCCTCGTCATCATCTATACAATTTGCAGTCTATACTTATAATTGTCAATAAAAATCTTCGCCATATATCACTAAATACGAAGCTTGGCATTACGCGTCGTTTTCATTTCGTTTCTTATTTAGTTTTTTTTTCCAAGCATCAAAATAATTCTTCAATTCTTGTCTTATTACTGTACGTTTACATATATTATTGATCGATTTAAATACAATGTAAAAAGGCAAACTTTGAAAACAAGAAGAATATGTGTGATATATATATATATATATATATATATATATATATATATATATATATATGGACGATCTTTGAACATTACTCCTCTCGCGACGCATTAATGCATACAAGGCACACCATTTGTAATGACTCGCATTAGTGAGACAAAAGGCTTTACAAATCTTCTTTCGTTTTTCTTTCTCTTTTAATCTTTTTTCTTTTTATTTTTTTTTCTTTCCTCTTTTCATTATTAACATCATAAAAGTCTGATAAGTCGCAAAAATATAGACGTTTGTAACGCTTCACAAAATTGTATTATTTCATTTTGAAAAAAAGAAAAAAATTTCAATTCATAAATCTAATCTATATTAAAGGATAGAAACGATCGTTCAAAATTATTCAAAAATCATTCATTCTACAATACTTCATTTGTTCTTCGCTTTTATCAATAATGATTGCCTCCAATATCAAATTAGACTCTGATCTTTCCAACTACACGCATGTATATACATATCTATGTATGTACTTTGGATGTTCTGTATTTTCGCGCCCATTTTGAAGTTGTCCATCGAACAAGACTAGATGCAGATAATAGAATGATACAGAGTCTTAGAATGTACGTACAATAATAATAATAATAATAATAATAATAATAATAATAATAATAATAATAGTAATAGTAATAATAATAATAATAATAATAATAATAATAGTAATAATAATAGTAATAGTAATAATAATATTAATTTTGAATGAAAAAGGCATATATATATATATATGGATATACATATATATATAGAAAAACAAGGTGCGTTAGTCGATTAAAGATAAAAGAAACGAAAATATTTTTCACAAAGGAGTAAATATGTTTGTTTGTTTGCTGTTTACTTCGAAAGCGCTGCGTAAATGCTTATTCCTCTTTATATTATATCCTTTATCGAGAGAAGAGGTAGATACTTTTTTTTCTTTTTATCTCTGCAGCATTGTTCGCACTCACTCGTTCAAGGACGTATTATCCCACGTGCACGCTTAGTTATATCGCATCTCGAGCACTAACGACTCTTAACGAGTATATACCGACTTACATACATATTTCGATTCCCGATTCTTAACGCGTAGCTTCTTTTACAAAAGGATCGAAATATAAGCATCTCGAACGTCCTTCACGTCATTACTTTAAGCCTTAGCACAAATCCTTGGCTCGTTTTTCCTTCGTTCTTTCGTCATTGCGCATCGATAAACGAGTAAGAGAGAAGGAAAAAAAAAATAATAAACGATGTCTTCTCCATTTCGCAAACAGGAAAGAATAAAGAAATTAAAAAGAAAAAAAGAAAGCTGTCATCCTTGGTTCGTGTATCATTTTACAGATTCCATAAAGGAATAACGAATGAAAGCGAATATCAACGAAACCCAGAACGTTCGAGTTTATTCTCATCGTTGGAATAAATCCTCGATGAGGATCGAACTCGCGTATTAAATAAACGGATTAAATTAATTCCTTCTCACTTTCCGACTTGCGTCGCGAAGGTTAATTTTCTATTTCAAAACTGGCCCGAAACTGTCATAATTTGACAGCCAGATTGAACGTGATCCATCACCTGTTCCTTAAGTCGGCAAACGTGTTCCTTAAGTTTGTGTACGACCGCGCTCAATTCGCTGTTCTCGCCCTTGAGAACTTTGACCTTGTCCTCCAGCCTGGAAATACGTTCGAGTTTGCGCCTGCGACACTTGGAAGCGGCCACGCGATTTCGTTGCCTCTTCCTCTCGAGTTTGATCCTTTCTTGATTTTCCATGTCTATCGGTGACATAGGCGGCGAGCTTGAAACGCTAGGTACCGTTTGCGGTTCGTCCTTTATTTGCATGAGACCCTGACTCACCGAGGACTCCGTTCCGACGCTTTGCACGCTACCGGGTGGCTCCAAAGTCGTGTAAGTAGCTCCGTGCAAGCTACCAGGTTCTTGGGAGCTATCCGAGTGATGTAGCTCGTTTAAGGCATCTACGAAACCACGAGCATAAAGTTCTTGAGCTTCCGTAACCGTTTTTGGGAAAAGTATCTGTGCCGTCGGGGTCGGTAAAGATGAAACGATACTCCCACTACCATCCTGCTGTTCGATTATCAACTTCTCCAATTCCGGCGATCCGAGTTTCAACATGTTCAAATCTGGCGAGCTCAAGATCGGTGCAACGTTGTTCAATGTTGTCGGCAAGGGACCTAATCTCGGTCGTTTCGCCTGCTGTCCTTGCCTCTGACAACTGTTCAAATCTAACGTGAGATTACGTTTAGGTTGGCCCATATTGTTATTCTCACGATTTACAACACCGTAAACGCTCGTAGCGTCCTCGTAAAATGTTTGATCCATTGTCAAGTTTCGCACCATCGGTGCCACGAGACAGTCTTTCGCCGATGACAAGTCGAAGGTCGTCCCTCCTTCCCTCTCCGCTCCTCTTGTACCGTGCGCGCCCGCACTCGTGGTCTGCACACACAATCGCTCCCTCTCTCCCCCCTCCCTCTAGCTCCGTGACTCCCCCTCTTTCTCGCTCTCCCCTCCTCTCTTCCTTCAGCCTTTCAGTCAAGGCACGCACCCTCGTCGGATCCGTTGGACGTTTCGATAAATTGGAAATTCAGAACGCGTTTAGGTCGCTATTGCTTAGGATGGTACGTTGCAAGGACGAGGGCAAATCCGGCTGACAGAAGTCGCGTGGATCGCTTTATCGCTTGTTAACTGCAACGCGTTGTATTCCTTTTTGTCGGTCCTATCTCAAGGACGGAATTACATAACCATGCGACGGCCTCCAAACTGTTGGCCTTTTTCCTTTTTTCTTTTTCTCTGTCTCTTATCTGGGCTTATATCCACAGACGAAATAACACTCTTCACCAGTACGAGAACGATTATCGCAGCAGGCGATATCAATAAATTCAGTCACGTATGTGACACCTTAACCATAGGCGTTGTTCTCCAACTCCCTCCCTACAGTGGCGTATTTTTTCTTCTTTTTTTTTGTCTTCCAATGATACGTCACGTATATCGGGCGTGGATCAAATACGTGCGTGTTCTCTCGTTTCGTTCGATTGACAGCTTAAAAGTCGATCGAAGGAACGGAGTACACAACGATGAATCACGCTTCGTTGCGTGCGATATCGAACGAACGGAAAGAGGATGAGAGACGAAGGAAAAAGAGATACACAAAATGTAAGAAGTAACAAGGAAGAAGATGGCTGATACGCAACTCCTACGTGTTACGACGCGTGTCACGCCTATAGGAGGAGGATTTTGTTGATACTAAACGTAATGCACTCGACCGACGCCACGCTCCGCATCACGCGACGTCTCGACTACTTGTGAAGAACCAACTGAAGGTACTGGCTTTTATCCCATGACTCATCGTTACTATTAATATCGATGTCGTCAGCGTTTTCTCCTCTCATTGGACACTGGTGTCGTCATACCTCCTGTCCCATTGGTCGGCCGATCCGCGCTACTAGGAATTGGCCGACGCATGCGCACAAAGCGATCGAATACTTTCGTCGGAGGGAGCGTTTGAACGTCGGCGTAGAAACTAAGCTATATTTCCGTTTGCTTTCATCCTGGACTATCGCATTTAGTTGCATAATTTGGTGCTCCATTAACGTTCGTTAGTTCGCCGTAACTTCTGAAAACATTCTACTTCCCATTTTAAACGCGGATGATCGTTTATCGCGTATAAAATCGATTTTACGAAAATTCTACACAATGATTATATAATCGATATTCTAACAAACAATTGCAAACATTTTCGAAATCGACGAACGATCGAACGAGCTATTTTTACGATAGTTCTGATAGAAATCTGTTCTCGAAAATGGATAATGTAGAAAGTATGATAAGGACGGACGTGGAGATTCCATCGGAATAATCCGTTCGTAGATAAAAATGACGGAAATGCAGCCTAAAATGTGTGTATCGACGTTCAAATGGTCCCTCCGTCGTAAACGTCGGCGATTGGTTAGGCCGCATGCGCAAGTCAATTCCTAGTAGCGCGGCTGGCTCAGCCAATAAGGCGAAAGTCTTAACGCCATCGTTAACCAATGAAAGAGTTGTTTGGTGACGACGATACTATTTATAGCGCGATGAGTCATAGGATACAAGGTAGTCGCTTTAGTTGGGTTTTCACAAGTTGCCATAGACATAGCGTGGTACGGGGATAACACTTTGTGTAGTGTCAGTTGCGCGCACACGCTTCGTATCTTTTAGTTAGATCGTACTATAGCTGTGACACGTGCGTACGCGTAGGTGTTGCCCGTTTTTCTTTCGACGTGTTGAAAACGTCGTGCATTTGCTTTCGCACCCTCGCACACGTTAAGAATGACTCATTATTGTGCGCTACGTTCTTTCGATCAGCTTTAGCTTGTCAACGGAGGGAAGGAAAATATAAGAACGAAGGAAAAAGGGAGAGAGAGAGAGAGAGAGAGAGAGAGAAAAGAGAGGGGGCAGAGAGAGAGGGAGAGAGAGAGAGAGAGAGAGAGAGAGACAGAGATGCATCCACAATCCACGCCCCACAGTGACGTATGAAAGAGTGGGGGTAAAGCGAGTACCGAAGAAAACATCGAAGATAACGCGCGTATGCGGAATTGGAATGAATATTGCATTCGATATTTATAATAAGCAAGTATGTAAGATATTGTATACGCACGATACACATGCGTCGTCGGATTAAAAGGGAAAAGTCGAGTTTGGATGCCGTTGTAAAGTTATGTAACTCTGCCCTTGCGTCAGAATATAGGGAATCGTAATATTTAGAAAAATTTCAACGCTCTACACGGATCTTACGAACATTCTTTTTTTCTTGAACCGGATCTAGACGATTCTGTTCCTTACGACGTAAAAACATCGAACGAAAGACGCGCTTTGAATTCGTGATTCACCGAAGTGTCGAGCGAGCGTGTAGGAAAAGTGAGAGTAAGAGAGAAAGAGAAAGAGAAAAAACAGATACTGCACAGAAAAGAGAGAGGGAAGACAACGAGAGATAGAGCACGCGTATATGCTCGAAAGAGCGAGAGAGAAAAAAAAGACGACCTTCGGAGTTGCCATCAAAGAAAGACCATTCTCCACCGTATCGATGGTACGAAATTTAACAATGGATCAGGTATTTAATGAGGACACGACAGGCTCTTATGGAGTCATAAATCGTGACAATAACATGGGTCTACGTAAACGTAATCTTACGTTGGATTTAAACAATTGTCAGAGACAAGAGTCACAAGTTAAAAGACCAAGATTGGGCCCGTTATCGACGACTTTAAATATTGCTCCGATTTTGAGTTCGCCAGACTTGAATATGCTCAAACTGGGATCGCCGGAATTGGAGAAGTTGATAATCGAACAACAGGATGGCAATGGCGCCGACACCGAGGGCGTCGTCACGTCCTTGCCAACGCCAACGG
Organism: Vespula vulgaris; assembly: GCF_905475345.1. Lineage (NCBI taxonomy): Eukaryota > Metazoa > Arthropoda > Insecta > Hymenoptera > Vespidae > Vespula > Vespula vulgaris. The sequence goes on along the minus strand of NC_066597.1, from coordinate 2,775,890 downwards.
CGCAAATACTTTTTCCAAAAACCGTGACAGAAGCTCAAGAACTTTATGCTCGAGGTTTCGTAGATGCCTTAAACGAGCTACATCACTCGGATAGCTCCCAAGAACCTGGTAGCTTGCACGGAGTTACTTACACGACTTTGGAGCCACCCGGTAGCGTGCAAAGCATCGGAACGGAGTCCTCGGTGAGTCAGGGTCTCATGCAAATAAAGGACGAACCGCAAACGGTACCTAGCGTTTCAAGCTCGCCGCCTATGTCACCGATAGACATGGAAAATCAAGAAAGGATCAAACTCGAAAGGAAGAGGCAACGAAATCGCGTGGCCGCTTCCAAGTGTCGCAGGCGCAAACTCGAACGTATTTCCAGGCTGGAGGACAAGGTCAAAGTTCTCAAGGGCGAGAACAGCGAATTGAGCGCGGTCGTACACAAACTGAGGGAACACGTTTGTCGACTTAAGGAACAGGTGATGGATCACGTTCATTACGGCTGTCAAATCATGACAGTTTCGGAACAATTTTAAAAAGAGGATGTGTTTGTATAGAAATCGATGCAATATATATATATATATATATATATATATATATATATATATGCAAGAAATGAGAAAAATTGCGTGCTTATATATAATTATTTTCAAAGCTGAGAAATAATCATGTGTTGCGATCATTTTTTAAAGAAACAAAGAAAAGAGAGAGTCGCGCTCGGGAATTTTCCCCCTTTGATCTTTATTAATATTGCATTTATAGTCTGTTTGCTTATGCGAATGTTTAAATGATTCATTTAAATAATATATATAAATATATATATATACACACACACATATATATATATTATAAGCGTAATTATATATAATGAGTGTAAATTTTTATACGCCTAAATACGATGTGCTTAATAAGAAGCAACGAGACTTCCGATACCTCATAAAGATTTATATTTTTGCGACTTAAGAAACTTTTACAATTGTAGTCCAGAGAAAGTGAGAAGAAAGGAATTCGAGGTCTTTTGTCTTGCTAATGCGTGCCATTATATACAGTGTGCCTTCTATGCATATTATTCTTGCATAGTAAAGGGATGAGATTTCAAGACTGTTCATTCGTGCTTTTTTAATATTTTCTGGAGTATGTTACATGCCTAATAATACTATTATAGATAACGATATTTTAAAGCTTGAAAATCATCGACGATGTGAACACTTAATCAAATAATAAATATATTAATTATACATCAATTAAATTTAGAGAACAAGAAAAAAACAAAAAAGAAAAAAAATGATGCTACTATAAACGATGAAAGTAACAAATTAATTGTGATTTAGTCAATAAGCTAAAATCCCAATGTCCAAGTTGGGACATAGAAGTATGGTGCTGAAGCGACAAGAGCGTTTGCAACAAAACGATAATAAATAAATATAGCTATCGAAATATATTATATGAATATTCAATAATATATATATATATATAGATAAATATATATATGCTAGATGTATATAACTTTAATAGAAAACCTTTTATCTAACGTAAATACAGACGCATACAATGCAAAATGGAAAGATTTTTTACGAATGATTTTATTTTTTAACGAAGTACGATAAAAATATACTTTTTCTCTCTCTCTCTCTCTTTCTCTCTCTCTTTGTATTAAAGTTCAAAAAAATCAAAAATCAAAAAAAGAAAAAAAGAAAAAACAAAAGATTATATATTTATTATTATAGATCACCAATCTCCCTAATAATTTCACGTTTTTTTTTCCCCTGCTATACGAACCACAGAGTATAGTGTCCGTCTTGTGAAGTTTTGTTTACGAAAGGGTAAAAAACAAGATTTCCTTGCTACAAATCTTCTTAGTTGTCACGAATTTTGGAAGTCGGCCAAACACCACCGGCTTCTCTTTACGTTCGTTGATTTCTTAATCCGGCATCGCTCCCCTCCCTTCGTCCTTCTACTCTGTTCCCTTGCCTCCTCCTCCCCCAACCTCCTGCACCACTCCCTCTTTCGTCCTCTCAATACTTCGCAGTGGATTTCGAAACGACCGGTTCTTCCACGAATCCACGCTGGCTTTTGGGACGACGAAAATAAAGCGAAGCAGGCACAGCATGTGCGATATCTTCGCAAACTTTACGGTTCTCTCTCTCTCTCTTTCTCTCTCTCTCTTTCTCTCTCTCTCTCTCTCTCTCTCTCTCTCTCTTTCTCTCTCTATCTGAAAGTAGAAACATACGAAAATGGTCGTGTCGTTTCCACTAATTGTAAGAGAGTTTTAGATTATTCGAAATTTCTAAGTTGTGACGAACTCAATCGCGTATAGGTTGATATAAGTGATAATTATGTCGAAATATATATATATATATAAATAAGATCTAATCGTTTCTTATATATATATATTTATTATGGTATATAAAAATAAAAATTCGGATACTAATGAAAACTCTGATTGGTTTTATGTTTACAGATAAATATAATATCCTTTAAAAGTAATTCACATTGACCTGCTTTAATCCGCAGAAATTACAGGAAGGATCATCATTTAACTACGTCAGAAACGGAGTCCCCTCGTTATTACTGTTGCGTTAGATAGAAGAGAAAATCCTATCTTCGAATGTTCTTTTCTTTTCACGATACACTTTGCCAACTAGTGACTAATCCTGATGAGAACTTGATATATTGGACATGTTCCTCGAATATGTTACGTTAGGATAGATAGACAATGCTATTTTCAAAAGACTAACCATGAAATATTTATATATATATATATATATATATATATATATATATATATATATACGTTCGTACATACGCACACAAATATTATTTTTGCAAAGAAAAAACAAAAAAAAATAAATTGAACTATTTTTATCTCCTTCATAAAAATAAGAAAAAAAATAATTTCTTTTTCTTTATTAAAATATTAAACATCGTGCATACGATAGTTTGTTAGTAGTTGTAATATAAATGTACAACAAAAAAAATGGATTCTTTTTTGAGATCACACGCTTAGCTACATTAAATCGAATCTCTTTGTAAGTTTCTGAACACAGTGGCCTCTATTTCTGGTTCAAAACAACATCCCCGGCTGGCATGTTTCGCTTCGTTTTCTTTGGAAACCGTCAGACGATAATTACACCGTATTCGTGTATGCGAGAACGTTTATACGCCTGCATATATATACACTAACACACATATAGATATATATACATATATGTATACATACATATACACGATGCAACGCTAGCAAGCATACTTACGTTTGTGATAATGATCTCTCTGCCGCAGGTGGTCACTTGCATGCACGTGGTCAGTGCATGCGCTGTTTTCTGCTAGGTCAAATTAAACCCCGCGTATTCTCCATTTCAAAGCTATAGAGAAACAATTACTGTATCATTCTATGTTAGTATATACAGGGTGTTTTATTTCATTCGATCATTTAAGCCACATTCATATTCTTCGTTTATACAAACAAACAAGAAAATGTTCTAGAAGGAATGTGACCTTGAAAAGAATTTTTTCTATTGTATATTTGTTTTTTTTTGTATTATTATTTTCAAAGAAATAAAAATATTTAATGACATAAAATTAAATGAAACACCTTGTATAATGGACAAAATGTTAAATAACGCGGGAAATTTTTTTTTTTACTTGAAAAAACCAAGTATTGTATAGTTAACGTATTAAAAACTATGTGTAATTATTGTCTAATTATTATCTTATATAGATTATCCTTTAGATTATGAAAAGTTAAAGAAAACAAACCTAATTTGTTTAGTAATTACTTCTAATTACAGAAAGGAACAAGTTTCTTCATAATCTCGGTATGCTGGAATGGAGTAATTAAGAATTTCTTTGTAAGGAGAACTTTAACGAGCACTGATATTTATATAAATAATATTAGTTTTCATTAACGAATTAACTCATAATATAAAGAACGTTTTTCATACCATGAAGTATTGATGATTTAGTTAAGAAACCTCTAGGTATCAGAATATTCGTTTTTATAATTTCTGGTAGGAGGATTTAGCCCAGGTGGCGCTGTCGTCTTGGATTCGTTCTGGACAAATTACTTCAACTTTGTTGTATCTAAATCTAAATTAATTTTATCGTTTATGGTTTTGGTATTGCAACACTATATTATTATTAAATAAAATAAAAAATATTATTATAATACAAAATATATACATTCTTTAATAATCTGTTCAGATTATTTATAATAAATAAAGACAAAAAATTTTTGGAGAGAAGAAAATAAGTTTTAAAAAGTAAAAAATAAAAAGATACAAAAATACATAATCGAATGGATTTAAATGTCGAAACAATAATGTAATTTGTTTATAGAGTATAAATTTATATTTAGGCATCACTGCTAGCTAATTTTAGAAGTTATAGAAAATATGAACTTTTTCATAGAAAAAATATTTCACGAAGTTATTTCATTATTATATGTGCCATATTTGCTTTAATATTAATTAATTTTGCTACCAAAAATGTCATAGTTTTACTTATTTTTAAATTAATTTTTTATAATAGTTTTGTTACAATATATAAGTTCGTACTACATATTCAGGAAGTAAAGAAATTTTTATTTTCATACGTGGTATTTGTATATGCAATATGTTCTTTTAGTAATATTTTAACATAACCATTTATATTAAACTAATACTTTTTTCTATTAATTTATTGTGAAAATATATTGTAAAAGTTATTAAAATTGAAAAACAAAAAGAAATATAATAAAAAAATATCGTATCACATTCGAGTACAAATGTAAACTGTTCACGTTCCGCTTTGAAAATCTACTGCGCATACGCGAGAATTCTTTTAGTATCTGGCAGGATAGTTGATTCAGTTCAAGGAAATGGCGTCTCGTAGGTGGAGATCATTGCGTCGAATTTCACGAATCATGAATGAATTTTAACGTTCATCACATATCTTTTTTTAATTACGTGTGTTATTAATCGGTAAGTTGTATATTATAATTAGAATATATTTTGATAGTTAAGAAACGTCTAAATTTCCGATATTTACTAATTATTACTGGCGCTTAGAAAGAATGTAAACAAACCTGAAGATATTAAGTACTGTCAGACAATATTAAATGAGAATTATACTTTGGAAATTATCCCGAGAATTTATTTGAATATATTTACTAATTTTACGTTAGCTATACGATTTAAATTTTTTATATATTATGATATAGATTGTTTATATTGTTCTTATACTCACTTTCAACAGGTGCATAGTCCTTGCATGTCCTGACTGTTTTTTTTTCTTCTATTTATGTAGGTATAAATATTATTAGCAGATAAAATTATATTTCACATTGGAGTACATATTAATAAAAACATAATGTAATTAAATTCAGTACGATAATAATCATGATGATGAATATTATATTAAAACGTTTATATTTCTAGTATATTGATTAGAACAACTATTGAACGATGAATGAAATAAGCGGTAGTAAACAAGAGTTACCAAATACTTCGGCTTGGGAAACTCTGTCAGCACCATCTCTATCTTCGGCATCTAATATGCACCATCATCATCAAACGTTGCAGCAGGATACAAGTACAACAGTTATGCAAGTTATAGTTCCTACTCCTGTTAAACTTCAAGGTCCTATATTATCTCCTGCTCAAACGGTAACCGATCATTGTTCACAACTTGGACATCTGCAACAAACACCTTTAATGACTCAGGTAAATATCAAAACATTATAAAGTAAATATTTCAAACATCTTTAATTCATTCGTAACTTATTGATATAGGGCTTAGCACCAACAAATTTTTCTGATCTTGAACTTTCGCCCGAACTTCAACAACAAGGTTGGAAAAAATTCTGGAGTAAACGAGAGAACAGGCCTTATTTCTGGAACAAGTTAACGGGTGAATCTTTGTGGGTTGTCCCCTCTTTGAAATCTCAGGTATAATATTTATTAGAGAAAAAATAATACTTAACATACGATGAAGGAGAATTTTCTAATACATTTATTACATTGAAGTTTGATCCAATCACGGATCCCCTTGGTATATGCGGTGTACCTCCAGTTCCTGGAAACGGATCAATACCTCTCTGTACACCGAGTGGTGGAGTAAAACGCAGAGCTTCAGAAGACGGTACTGCACCAGCTCCAAAAAAGTTTGTGTTAGCGTACGTATAACATTTATTTATAAATTTAGATGCGTAAATGTATTACCTTTTTTTTTTGAAATTTATCTTGAAATTTGAAATTTATCTTTTTATTGACAGAGGTCCGTGGGATCTTGAAATTCCAACAAATGTAATAATTCACGAACGAGCACCATCAAATTTGCCACATGTCCATCCTGAAGTGGAAGCTTTACGATGTGGTTTACTTGCAAAGTTACGTTTGTGCTATCAAGAGCTTTGCCATACACGAGAATCCATAGATGCCCCTAAAGATTCTTTTAACAGATGGTTAATGGAACGTAAGGTTATAGACTGTGGATCAGATCCATTGCTGCCAAGTCAGTGCTTTCCAGAGATCTCTATGTCAATGTATCGTGAAATTATGAATGATATCCCTATTAAATTAGTAAGACCAAAATTTACTGGTGATGCTAGAAAACAATTATCGCGTTACGCGGAAGCAGCTAAGAAAATGATAGAATCAAGAGCAGCATCTCCTGAAAGCAGAAAAGTTGTAAAATGGAATGCCGAAGATACGTTTCAATGGCTCCGACGGACAGTCGGTGCAACATTTGATGACTTTCAGGATCGACTTGCCCATTTAAAACGTCAATGTCAACCTCACCTTACTGAAACTGTAAAAGCAAGTGTCGAGGGTATTTGCTTAAAAATTTATCACTTGTCTACAGAATATGCAAAAAAAATTAAGGATAAAAATAATCAAATATTAAAAGACAATGGTTTAGGGGATGTGATACCATTGGGGGGACCTGCTAGTACGCAAAGAAAAGTTTGGTGTTATCCAGTGCAATTTTCTCTTCCTACTCCTCGGCTTCCACAAGTGGATTATCTTCCTGAACGTGATCAAACAATGTTACGTTTTCATGGTGACACTATGTGTATTAACAATACACACTTAACAAAATTAGAACATTTATATAGGTACAATTGTTTTGATGATAAAAAATTTGAAATGTTTTTACCTCGTGTATGGTGTATGTTAAAACGATATCAAACATATCTTGGCAATGAGGGACAAGCAACTCAGATGGCTTTGCCAGTTACAGTTTTTGAGTGCCTCCAAAGATCATTTGGCGTGACATTCGAGTGTTTTGCATCTCCTTTAAATTGTTACTTTAGACAATATTGTTCAACGTTTGCTGACACAGACTCCTATTTCGGATCAAGAGGTCCTTTTCTGGATTTTAGACCTGTAAGCGGCTCTTTTCAAGCTAATCCACCCTACTGCGAAGAACTCATGGAAGCAATGGTCAATCACTTTGAACGTCTCTTAGCAGATTCAACTGAACCTTTGTCTTTTGTTGTATTTTTACCAGAATGGCGAGATCCAGCACCTAATGCTCTCTTAAAGCTAGAGAGTAGTCATTTTAAGCGTAAACAAGTAGTAGTACTTGCAATGGAACATGAATACAGACATGGACTGCAACATATATTACCAAAGTATATTGAACATAATAATTAGAATATTAAGATATGCTTTATTATAATATTTTAACAAATGATATCGTTTTATATTTCAGAGGTGAAGTAAATATCAGGGCTGCTCATGGAACTTTGGTTGTATGGCTTCAAAATGCAGCAGGTGCTGCAAGATGGGGTCCTACTGAGGAACGTGTAGAGGCATTATTGGAAGCTTGGCGTCCAGGAAGAGAAAGAGAAAGAGATAAACAAGAACTTCTCTCTCCACCTAGACAAACTCACCAACAGATTCCTGCAACACCAGTTCCAGTGTTAGCAACGCAAACTCCTCCAACAATGCCACTTTCACAAACATTATCTACGCATCCTACATAATCATATACAAAAAATTTCTAATATAAATTTAATCTCAGTTCATAATATGTAAAAAGATCACAATCGCTAGCAGAATCATATATCCTTTTTAAAGCATCGGACTTCATACGTCTAATGACACATTCTAACTTTACTTCGTGTACATATTTCTCCTAAAATACTTAGTTTACATATACAATTATATTTTATATCGAAATTAATAATAATTGTGCAAGTCAACAGATTGGATCCAATGTATAAATATGTATTTCTATGCAATACTTGTTTCTATATCTACATTGCATTCTGTATTCAGTACATCCTAGTTATGTTAAACACATTTTGCTTTTCTTCTTGTTATAATAATATTTAAGTACAATTGCATTAGATAATTAAGTAATGAATAGTAAAACTAATATAAAAAGTATGATGAAAAAAAATATATATATACATATATCTATTATATAGGTATAAAAAAATGCACTCTCTCTAATTTGATAATAACCTCGTGTCACAATGTCTAATTTTTATAATAACATTAATTAATTATGATCAATACGTATATTAGACTTTGTGAGACGCGATGTGTAAGATATTAGGTATACTTGCCATGCAAGATAAAATTGGTACTATTGTAAAAGATTAAGAGATAAAGTCTATATAATTATTTATACACGCACACAGAATGTTGCAATTAGTGATCAATATGAGCACATAGCCAAGTTTATTAAAATTTATGTTACTAAAACGCGCTTTATGCAATTATTTTTAAGATATATATATATATATCTTATATATATAATATATATATATTATATTTGTAATATATATAATATATATTATATTATATATATATGTGTGTGTATACATATACGTATATACATATATTCTTTTCATTTCTACTATAAAGTTAGAATCGAAAAGATTAAAAAATCCATTGAAAATGTTCTATTCAAATATTAGATACAACTTTAATGGAATATATACACTTCAATATATATATATATAAAACTTGATTTGTTATATATTCCATGAAATAAATAATTCTCAAAGAGAATGAAATGCATAAATAATTAACAAACATGAATAAGTTGTGATATTTTAATTATGTTTAGGGCTGTGCAATTTTATCATATATTACTGATATGATATAAGAAAAGTATTGCAATTATATAATATTATACTAAAGAGAAAAGAATAAACGCAATGGCCAATATATCATACAATATTAAGATAAAAATATTTCTCTTATATCATATGACAAAGTAGGATAAAAAATCTCACGTTGCCCTAATCATTCTTTCATCATTTTTATTTTCAATGAATTATGGATGCGACAACCATTTTCATATTATTGTACAATTGATTTTTCTATTACGGTAAATATATAATGTTTATCGTTTTTATATTAACACAGTGTATATATACATCTTGGCGATAATTTGAAATTTTTGTGGGATAGCAATTATACGAATTTATTTAGTAAATGTAAATAGAACAGAAAGCACAGCAGGCGATTTTTTGCCAAAAGAAGTAAAAAAAAAACATGCTTCGAGTATATTTTTCTATATGTAATATGTGCTCATAAATTTGTTTTTCTAGGAATGCTTAAATCTGAAAATTTTTTAGTTAATATTAATGAATGATTAAATTTTAAAAGCTCTTCCAATTGAAATTGATTCGCGAGCAATATTTCTTAATAAAACGAATTTTATTTACTTTTAAATATTAAAAATATTTTCAAAATTTTAATGTTTCTACTACTTTCCCGGGAGTTTGTCAACGTGATGTAAGATTTAACATTCTGTGCAATGGATAACTATATACAGCCAACTTTAAATTAGAAAAATGTCATATTATTTCGAATGAAAAAATAAAAAGATCTTTTACTATTAATAATAATCTGCGATCTTTGAACTAGAAAAAAATTATCAATTTTAATTAGAAAATGGAAAAAAAAGTTCAATGCGCATGCCCAGAATATAATGGTTCATAAGAAATATGGAGGTGTAGTTCTCTCTTTTAAATCGACACATACGATATTTCGTGTGTACACACACGACATCAAAGTCGGTTGAAATCCGTCATATGTATCTTAGAAAATTGATAGGATATTTCTTGATACAATGAATGAATAGTGAAATAAGAGTACTGCAATAGTACGATAAGTTAAAAGTATAATTAAAAGAGATTTCTTTTAGAAAAACTGTCTGTCTTCATCAGCTGAATAAATATACAGTAATCTATATATGGTGTTCTCTAAACTCGAAATACATCGTTGTAAGTCTCGTTTATTGTTAATAATTAATAAACTTGTAGTTTCTTAACAACGTATATCTTATAAATTTACAGTATATTTACAAATCATGTTTTCATATGCATGGAAATAACAAATTAACTTTATCCTTATATTACTTATATATTTATTTATACGAGATGCCATATCATTGTTATATAAAATTATACAGTCATATGATATGTTTCTTATGCATTAAGTTATACTACAAGGTTATAGAGAACACATTACACGATAAAAAATATCTTTACAGGTTATAAGAATATTTCATTCTTATATCAATTAGTTTTACAAATGTGTCCTTTGCAAACATCTTTCTTATATTCTCATCAAGTATCTCTATTATTCATTAAATTTATTTCTAACAGTTTCAATATTTCATATGGACATTCATAAAAGTGGAAGAATTATAAAAATTACTGTATTATATTCATTTGATTCAATGTTCAATACATATAAAAATGATATATATGACTTTAATCTTATAAGGTTATTTTTATCTTTTAATTTTATTGTTATTGTAGTTTTCAATAACTGTTTAAATACATTTCTCAAATATTAAATAATTTCTACAGTAATAATAAATTCCTATAGTAATTATAATAATTTCTTTCTTTAAATATACTCGAATAATTTTTTTTAAGAAGTCATTTCTTTTAGAATAACAACATAAATTACTATATTATGGATTTGGTTTTCCACGGCTAACAGCATCACAGATGCATTTTTAATTATCTTAAATCAAATTGACATTTGTACATATATACTGTGTGAACATAAAATTATATCATTTAAGATTTATTAGTTCGTCAAAAAAAATTTATTTGTCATTTATTAATATTAATACCACTTTCAGCGGGTGTGATTAATCTTGGAATGAATAGGTGTTAAAATTGGTACAAAACATTAGTATAAGTAATTTAAAAATCTTATGGAAGAATTATGGTTAAAAAACTTATTAAAATCTAATATCTACTCTACCACATTGATTGGATAGATTTCATTGGCTTAACATAAATTATACGCGAGACTAAGTTTTAACAGATCTTATTGAAAAAATAGGAGCACGATACCGTTGATTTATATTTGTAACAAACTAAATGTTCTGTTATATAGAATATTTATTTACATTGCAATGTACTTATTATGTACTTTGCTTTAAATATTCTCTTAAATATATTTTTTGTTATATTCATTTTAATCTCCTTAGTTTTCTACAACAAAACAAAGACGTGAACATGTATTATTAAACAAAACAAAGTAATATAATTAGTTTGTTTTATTGTTTAAAATAACGCATTACTTACTTTGATAAATTTGGCTCTTTTAAATTTTTTGGTGCCTTCTGTCTTTTAGGACGTCTTAGTGAATTATTTTCAGTATTTATGTTTGTACTCACTATGCTACCTTCAGAATCACTAGAATTTTCAAGAGGTGGAGAATAAAGAATCTTTTTTTGTTTAAAAATAAAATGAATGTTTCTTAAATAATGAAGTTAAAAATGATTAAAAAAGCAATATTGAATACCGATTGAATTTAAGAAATAATAATAATAATAATAATATAATTTATAGATAATCATACATACGATAACGAGCTAGAATTCTGTAAAAATGTTTCTTCATAGGAAAGGATCTGTGATTTAACATCAGAGTCATTAAGTTTTTGTAAGACAACTTTAACAGTACTTGGATCTTTGTCATTTGTAGATTTATTCTTCTGTCTTCTGACTTTTTCCTTTCGCGAAGTTATATTTTGAGAATTATTTGCGTCGAGTAATTTGTTTGTATTTTTTAATTTTTTCTGTTGATGTGTATCTAATGATATATCTACCATCGGTATCGTACAATCAAGTGTAGTATTTGAAAGCTGAGGCAATTTAACTGTAAGCTGATCAATTAACGAATCGTCTTTAATATCATTATTGGTAGATGGAAGTTCGCAATTCTGTGTTAATTTCTGTAATGTAGTCGTTATTTCAGGTTCTGGTTCTTTTGTAACTATGGACTTTACAACGGAATCTTCTAAAACAGGTAGCTGTAAATCATTTATATCAAAAGGTACATTATTATTTCGTCGCATAAACATTAAAGTAAATTCGTCAAGATCATCATCCGTAGTTTCGGTAGAATTTCCACGTTGTCGTGTCACAAATCCTTGATTATTTATTGTAACATCATCTTCCATTCCAAGATCATTCTCTTGAGAATTATTTAAAATATTTTGTTTTTCTGAAGTATGACATTTAAATGTACTTTTTCTAGAGTATAAATTATCAGATTCTTTATTATCTTCTTGATAATTATCACTATCATTATTATATTGCAATGTATGTAACATGGAAGTTTTTGTAGTACATTGTTGTGCATTGTCACTTTTATTATTATAATTTTTCATTTTATTACTTTCTATATTTGAATTTGTTGAAGGAGAAAGCCTTTGATAACTATTAAATAACCAGCTTGGACCTTCCAATGGATCATCCTTAATAGATACGTAATTATAACTATCTCTATTATTTGTTTGTACATTAAGTTTAGGCTGTTCATTTTTAAGGCTTTTTTTACTACTCCGTATAGATTCATCACTATTTTCTTCTGAATCAGTTTCTTCTGGAAAGTCTATTGACAATTGCATTTCTGAAATAATGTTATCCTTATCTTGTTTATTAGATATATTATTTGTTGAATCATTCATTTCTATGTTTTCATTAACAACATTATCTTTAATTGAACCCAGCTATTAAAAATAGAGAGATTTAATTAAAAGAAAAATATCGAAAAGATAGTTGTTTAATATAAAGAGAAAAAAACAAACCCTTCGAATATTAATAGTTTGGCAATTTTGTAATAATTTGGAGACGTCGTTCAATTTAACACGAGGACTTCCTAATAAATGAGTATCTTCTATATTATTTGGTTCTGATAGTCTATTAGATCTTGATCTTGAATGTCTCTCGGATAACTGTTCAGAATATTTACTTTTTCGTTTACTTAATCGTCGTTCATTTCCATCTAGGAATATCAAATTAAATATTTCGTTTTTAAATTACATTACATGAATCTACATTGTATCAATATATTACTTTACATAATATTTCATACCACTAGCTCTTGATGAAGTAACATTCAATCTTTCTGGCATTCTACAGATACGACCACCAGTCTGAAATAAGAAATTTTTGTATCAACAACTCGTTTTATATGTACTAAATTAGTATTAAATATTCATTAAGTTTGTTTTTATACGTGCATTTCTTGCTTGAACAGGAATAGAAGCAGGGGAATTATCATCATCTACATTTGAATTTTCAGATAATATTACTGGCGTAGATACTTCTTCTATAGTACTCAAGGTCGTTGGATTATTAAAATGTTGCATATTTACTCGACTCAAGTTAATAGTGGGCTTTGTTATTGTATGCCCACTTACCATCGGTTTAACTATTCCTCTAGTAGGAGATTTAGATGATAGTCTTCTGCTTTCTCCTTCTTTAAAATCATTGTTTTATAAGCAATAATTAGCATTTTATAAATAATAATCTGCTTATGTAATATAAATTCAATACAAAATTCCCTTACTGGAAAGTGGATTACAAGACATACGTAAGTTCATATTAGAAGGTGTAAATTCTTGGCAGGAAGCAATAGTACTTGTTACAAATTTAGTCATTGTAACTAACATTTTCAGCATTTCTTTAGCATTTTGTAATATTTTTAAAATTGTATTCTGAAAAAAAAAAAAATAAAATGTAATTAAAATAAACACATTAAAATATGGTCTTAATTTTTTTATCATAAATATATTACTTATGTATTTTACTTACATCACGTTTATTACAAGCTGAGCTCAAGTCTTGAACTTCTGCTAATAAAGCAACATTTTGTGAAAATAGAAGTTGTCCTTTTTGTTTTTGCTTAGAAAGTGCCTTTGCTAATGAACTATTATTACTTCTTAACTTTTCATATGCTATGAAGAAAAAATATTTATACTACGATAATTAAAAATAAAAAATATCATTATAATTAAAGTATATATATATATATATATATATATATATATATATATATATATATATACAACATATAAAAATATTTTATTTTATAATTGAAATACTCACAGGACATACAACCTTTAGTCCTCAGATATCTCCCTAAACATTGTGTTCTTTTAATAAGCACAGTGGCTCTTTTGAATCTTCTATGTCTCGTTATTTGTGACATTATTTGTCTGTTTCTCTAAATTTTAATAAAATAAGAAGTATAAGTTATTATGAATATATAATTATTTCATTATTTACAACAAGAACACTATATAAAATTATACGAAATATTTATTTTTACATGCTGGTTAGAATGAAAATTATGTAAAAATTAGAATGATAATACAAAAGATACGATTCTAAGAAATAGTTAATTATACGAATTATTCATTTCATTATTCATTTTAATGAACACACAATTATTATAACTGCAAAAAAAATATTATATAATTGACAACTTTTATAAATTTAATACAAATTACAGAATGAAGAAATCTAACGGAAATATAAATATTTGATTACTAGCTAAATTAAGAAAAATATTACAAAAATATTGCACTACGAACATTACACTATGAAAACATTTTTATTAGTATTACATTTCAAAGAAATTGATTAACAAATCTCTCATTGCATAGTTTTTTACTCTGATACTTCGAAGTACTGCTTCAAAGAAAGCTTAGTAACAGATATAAAAGAAACATTGTCGCCATTAAAAACGTCCTGGAAAATAGGTTATGAGAGAGGAAAACGAATATCAGATTATTTTTTAGGACAGCGCTATCTAGTGGTCACATGTAAAAAACATTTATCAATAAGAAGAATCGCTATTAAAAATTAAAAGAAGTTTTAACTCTTATGATAAATTCAAAGGTTCCGTGTCATTCTTTCTTTCGACTAGGTATAAAATTATTCTTGTTATAACCTAAACACTGGAAAATAACTTAAATATTTGACATACATAATATTTCAAAGTATCATTCATTATACCTTTACAAAAAAAAAAAAGAAGAAGAAAGAGAAAAGAAAACGAAAATATAATCAATCATTCATTTTCATATCCTTTTTTCGAAATATCGAGAAAAAGAAAACAAATAAAATATAATGTAACAATGTAGATAGTAATATTAAATTCTTTCTTTGTATTATAAAATAAAGCGAAAGAAATTATTTTATTTCGAATTACTTCGGTCTTCTGTGACCTAGAAAAAAATTCTTTATCGATAACTTTTGTCAAAAGAACTTTTATGATAATTATAGATAAGAATCTGATCGTTTCTCGACCACTGGTTTTTCGCATATCAACTTTCGTGGCTCAATATTGTCAGTCACCTCCTCCTACTCTTATTTAAACTACGAACTGATGTTACTGTATGACTAAGCATCGAAGTTGTTAATGTTTTTGGCTCATTCATATATATACTTGGAATAGAAGCGCATTCCATATTATAACAAAGAAAAGTTTAGAGTTGGAACGTTTGATGCGAAAGACACATCGTTTTGACATTGTATTTTTCGCCCCGAGAACTTTTGATCGTCGCGACATCAATCATTTTCCTTTTTTTTTTTGAGTGTTATTTTTATTTTTTATTTTCTTCGCACAATGGAAAGTGAAAGGTGAGTTTTATTTACGAATTTTTTATTTTTACAATAATGATTTGAATTTTGGCGCGTTGTTTCATTTATATCTTTTGTTTTCTTTTTCTATTTGCTTTCTTTTCTATTTTTTTCAAATATATCGATGAATATCGATTCGATTATCGTAAGACTCTTATGGATTTGTTTATAACAAGAAATATTATTGGGACTTAATGAAACAGTCGATCTTTCATTCCGTTTTCTATTCTTTATCGCTAAACGAAGAAGTAGATAGAAATTGAAATTTGATAATTCAATCAATCAGAGAAAATATTATTGACTAATTAAATATCGTAAAAAGGAATATATATATATATATATATATATATATATATATATATATAATGACATACATTTAAATTCGATTCTAAGAATGATAGTCGATATATCGATAAAGAAATATCTGTTATATATGAAATCATGGATTTTTCCACATGTACGATTTCAATACTCATCAAATAAACATCGATAAAATATCTTCATTTAGGTAGAAAATTCATGTGGATTATGTTATCTATAAAAAAAGAAATAAAATATTTTTTTTCGCTATATTAATGTATACTAACATTACACGTTGATAAAAAATTAATATTATAGATCGATCGCGTATTAAATTTGAAATAGATTTTCTTTTATCGATTCAAAACATCTCTTTTCTTTTAATTTATTTAACCTTACCCTCGCACTGTTATAATATTTATTTTAAAATTCTCTCATACGTATTCTTTGTTCGTATGTCGGACAAATCGTGTCTTGCTCTTTCTTTCTCTTTCTATTTCGTTACATATGTAAAAGAATACCCTTCACCTAATCTAGTTAAAACCAGTTTTATCTGGTCAGTCTAGAGATTCTTTTCTATGAACTGATTGGTTAAAATAAATATTAATTTCATTTTTTTTTTTATAAATATTTTCGAAGCATCGAAATATAACATCTTTTATTTCGTTGTCGAAAAATTTAGTATAGTCATATCAGTTCCGTGGGCGGAATGGTTTGGTACACCGTGCTATATCAAGCCAGTGGTTCTCAACTTGAGGGTATAGATAATCTATAACAAAAAGAAAAGAAATATATATATATTTTTTTATGGGTTTATATATATGTATATATATTATATATAATATATATTTTTTATAGATTTAATAATATATTTAACATATGTGTATATATATATTTTTTTTAGTTAGGTCTTTACAATTATTTTTTACTTTATTTTTCTATTCAATGAAAAAGAAATTTTAGGCAAAAAATAAGTTGAAAAGAAAAAAAAGAAAAGGATTGCAGATAAACAAGATTTTCTGTCCCATTCATTTTTAAATACATACATATTCTATCCAATCTGGTGTATATTTTGTGGTGAAGACACGTTTGGACTAGAGATTGCAAATCAGACAAGGATGGTGCTTGCACCGTTACCACCACCCTCCCTTCCCCACTATTTTCCTTTACCCCTTCTCTTCGAAACTAACAGTTAACGGCACAGAAGTGGAATGCATTTATAACGAAAAACGACAGTGACTTGAGAGTAAGAAGAAAACGGATGATCTTCGTGCATCGTGCAAGTGCAACGAAGTTAGTAAATATATCGTTAAAAAATGGTGCATAAATAAACATGTATAAACTTATATATATATAGAAATTCAATTAAATTTCAAAACATTAATTATAAATATTCAAGTTGATTTTTTTATTAAATTATAATTCTTTATACTGCATTTATTAAATTTGAAAAATATTTGACAAATTAATAATATTTGCATGCATTATATTTGGTGATGGTTTGAGTTTCGAAGAAAGTGAGAAAGGGGAATAAATTTTGTAGGTCACTCAATTTTCTTTCATGTTTTAAAAATAGAATGTTTCGTTTCGTTCATTGTAAAAATGTACATATTTTTAAACTTACAAATGCATTTAAATCTTATAGATATGCAAAACTTGTTATCGTATTGCTACTAGTTCTATAATTTTTTGTTCTACCTGGTGAAAAAATTATGAAATAAGAAAAATTGTTAAATAATAAAATTTTGTATTTTTTTTATAGTAAGAAAGAAAAAAGATTCAAAGAGAATAATTTATATAACATATCATTCATATGTATATATGTGTATACACATACATACATTATTATTTATTGTATAATATACATTCTACGCATGTAACCCGTTTACTTCCGGAAAAATAGAAAAAAAAATATATATATATATATATAAGAAAGTGAAGAGAACGTTGAAATCGTCCTTCATTTAATCGTATACCTAACCGATTTCAATTCAACGAATTCAAAGTAATTTTCTTTAGATCGATCAAAACGAAGTTCGGCAAACTAATTACAATATAATTGAAAGATCTGAATTATTTGCAATTTTAAAAATGAAAGATAAATGAATATATTTTCAATATACCAGTCGATGATAATGAAAGTGATTTAACAGAAATCATTTGAATTATTAAAACACATATTTTTTTATACGCTGTTCTTAAAATTTAAGAATCTATCTAAAAGAATTATTTTTTAAAAATAAATATATTTGCTTTTTCTATGTTAGTCATTGTTTATATACAAATTATTTCTTAAATAATTCCAATCCGAATGTCAAAATATGTCGAAACGATTTACGATTAACGATTACGTACAATTTACGATCACAGTAAATCAATCAAAAAAAATGTTTTTCAAAAAAAGTTAGTTGAAAACGTATTTTACAGATTGAATTCGATGAGCGAAATGAGCGTTCAAGGGTTCTACACGAGCAAGCCTGATTCATTATCGATTATGAAAAAGGATATTTTCGAAGGTATCAATGAATTTTGTCATTAAACGATTTTTCATTAATATGTCGATGTGTTTATATAATATTTGAATGTTAAATATTAATAGATTAATAGATTAGAATATCAGAAGGTGATCGTTACGGTTCGGAGAATGATTTAACGTGAACGTAATTAAGCTAATCACTGTTTCTCGATCGCGTTCATAAGATTTTTATTTTTACATAAATCGTCTCTCTTTACGTGAGTAAATAATAATTCAGTACTCGTTTATTTGGAAAACATATAATAACTAAGTAATAATTGTGTAATACGTAATATTAAAAAATACATAAGATAGTAGGTAGATTCGTGTCTCTCGTTCATTATGACACTAAAGTAATGAATCCTCAAACGTAATTAAAGTTGTTCTTTAGGAAAGATAGAAAATCCAAGGACTCAAGATCTGGATCGTTTTGGATTTTATCAAGTGACGATGTATGCAATACTCAGCATACCATTATTATTCTCAGCTGGTTTTGCGTTATTATATGTTTTCACTGCAGGCGAAGTTAAATACAGGTATATTCTTTAAACTAAATATCATTTTTGAAATGTAAAACGTATCAAGAAATTTATCAAAAGTTATCAATTTTTTGAAGTTCAGATGTCTCGTTCCGGAATGTGAAAATTCTTCGAACACTGTATTCAATCCACCATGGATTTTAGACTCTGCTCCGAAGGTAGATGGAACATTGGCGACATGTACACGTTATGTTATAAATGAAAACTCTGGAACGTGTTCGTCTGTTTCCTTTAAAAATATCACTCGAAATTGTGATGCATGGTTCTATGATCCCAACGAACGTACCATACTTAACGAGGTAAAATTTTCTAGCATCATAAGCATTACGTTTTATTATATCTATCTATTTATATTTTTAATAGTGGAACTTTACTTGTGATAATAATCGATGGAAGCTGACTTTGGTCGGTACGATTAACAACGTCGGACAATTAGTTGGCCTGACCTTTGCTGGATATATTTCTGATAAGTTAAGATCAAACGATTGATTTATCGACTTATCGAAAGTTGAATAAATTATAATAAAGTTATATTTGTTTTAGATACGGAAGACGAACGATATTAACCGGCGCAACTTTTATCAGTGGAATTAGCGGTTTGATTCATTCATTTTCTGTTAATTATTGGATGTTCGTTGCATTCGAATTTATGGATGCTGTTGCAGGAGCTGGAATTTATAGCGCTGGTTTTATCTTAGGTAATGTTCATGAAGAATAATTAAATCTTCACGGTTTAATCGAGAAACTAAAGGAATATTTTATATGTTCCATTTCTAGGAATGGAGTTAACTGGAGCTAAAAATAGAGTCTTAGGGAACACTATAACAAATTGCATGTTTGCTTTCGGTGAAATCATTTTAGGTTTAATTGCTATGTGGTTAAGATCTTGGCGAACGCTTTTACGTGTCATTTATGGTCCAGCTTTGTTAGCTATATTCCTTCCTTATACTATACCAGAATCTGTCAGGTAATAGTTGTCAGTGAGTATTTATCTATATTGTTAAGTTGTTATCTATATCGTTGTACAATTTACTTATTAACACGATCTTCGTTTATGTCATTAATCTTCATTAATTGGAAATTATTGAACTTATATACATAGTTGTCATGTTATTTTATTTTTAATATCATGTCATTTTCAAGATGGTTAATGGCGAATGGTAAAAGTGAAGAAGTTGAACGAGTATATCGTAAAATGGCAGAAATGAATGGCTTAGAGATTTCAGATGAAACTATTCGAATATTCAAAGAATTAAATGTCATCGAACCCGCGAATGTAACATTCATTATTTTTTCTAATTCGTTAAGATTTATCAACAATACACTTAATACTAATTAATTATTCTTGTTAATTTCAGAAAGAATCATTAGATCAGAAGACAAACGAAAAGAGACCAATCGAACAAGTTCTTCACAGTTCCATCATCATGATTCGTTTACTCATTTGCTCCTTTTGTTGGTTAACAAATACTTTTATTTATTACGGCCTATCTTTAAATTCGGTAGCATTTGCAGGTGATAAATACGTGAATTTTATACTAGTTGCCGTTGTTGAAATACCAGCACATTTTCTTACCTGGCTGTTAACCGATTATATTGGTCGTAAAGCGACGCTTTCCGGATCATTTATTTTCAGTGGACTTTTTTGTCTTGCTATTCAGTTCATACCATCAGGTATAAAATTAAAATAGAATAATTAATAGATATTTATTATTAATTAATATACGTTCTCGATGTTCCAAATGAAATCGATCGTACTACAGAAGGCTGGTTATATGCTCCTTTAATTTTATACATGGGTGGAAAATGGTGCATCACTATGTCTTTTTCAACGATCTATCTGTACACAGCAGAAATGTTTCCAACAAATTTGCGACATTCATTGCTTGGGATTTGCAGTATGACAGGTCGGATAGGTTCCATATTAGCACCTCAAACTCCACTCTTGGTAAGTTAAATCGTGTACGATTGATTCAAACAATATTATAATAAGAAAGTCTTTTATTTACATAGATGCAAATTTTACCTGAATTACCATTGGTTATCTTTGGATGCATGGCTATTTTGGCAGGCATTTTCTCTCTTATTTTCCCTGAAACTTTGGGAACAAAACTTCCAGATACCGTATGGGAAGCAGAAAATATTGGTAAAATGAAACTTCATACTCGTTCGCAGGAACTACCATCCTAAAATAAAAAATATAAATTATGTTACGAGAGAGAGAGAGAGAGAGAGAGAGAGAGAGAAAGTGAGAAAGAGAATCATATCTTTGAACATAAGTGAATCTATGTTTTAAATTTATGTAGTTGTATAATATAGTTATAAAATTAGATTCAGAATTGATATTCTGATTTAGTTGCCATTTCATATACATTCGAAAAAATAATTATTGTTACCTCTGTATTTAAGAATTATGCACTGCCTTATAAAACATAATAAAGTAATTAATATATAAAAATTAATATACAATAAAAAATATTATGTGAATAAAAAATGTTATCAATAAATATTACAATTTTTATACATTATATTCAGTTATAATAAATCAATTTACTCTCGATACAACAATCATAATATTATTCACACGTAATAAATATATAATGTTTTCATAAACGTATAATACAATGTACAGATTTATTTAAATACTTTTTCGCTTTCATTTATTACCGATATTTTGAAAAAAGAATTCTGTATTATCGACGTATGATAAAAAAAGAAAGTATATTGATTCGGTCTTTAAAATCAATGTAAGTCGGTATCCTAAAAATTTGCAGTGAAACTGTACGATTGACGTAGAGTATAGCGTATCTGTACTTTATAATCTGTTTGATACTTATTGTGAGAAAAAATATTTCTTCGATTTATTCATTAATAGCAACGTTTTAATTGCTGTGATTCATTGCGATGTCGCAATTTTCAAGCAAAAGACTATGTTCACAAATTACTATTCCATTTAGATTATTTATAAGACATTCTATGACACTTCGTACAACAGAAAGAAAGCATGAAACGATTTATGCTCTCTCATCTGGTTATTTATTTTTTTAATATAATGCCAATTAAATTAAATTATTCTCCCTTATTTCTCGCATAAACTATTAATGATAATAATAAAAAAAAAAAAGAAAAAAAAAGATCAATATTTTTTTCTTGATTGCATTTAGAACATATTGCTGTAGTGATATAATAAATATAATTTAATGATCCAATAAAAATGAAATATTATTTCTAAGGTCATGGAAAATGTGGAGTAGCTGTTGTCAGAATATCTGGTGTAAATGCAAGAGATGCTTTAAATAAAATGACCACAATATCAAATATAGAACCTAGGAAAGCTTTATTAAAAAAAATTTTAGATCCTGAAACAAAAGAAGTAATAGATAAAGGTTTATGTTTATGGTTTCCTGGTGAGTTTAATCTTTTTTATGTCTACTTTTATAAATAATATTTGAACAATATTTAATATTAAATATCTTTCAAAGAATATCCCTCTTCATATTTCAGGACCAAAATCATTCACAGGTGAAGATTGTGTTGAATTTCATGTTCATGGAGGATCGGCAATATTAGCTTCATTGATGACTGCACTTTCTAAATTACATTTTTATCAAGCTTTACCAGGAGAATTTACTAGAAGAGCGTTTTACAATAATAAATTAGATCTTGTGGAAATAGAAGGTTTAGCAGATTTAATAGAAGCAGAGACTGAACAACAAAGAAAACAAGCATTATTACAAGCCAATGGACATTTAAGTAAACTTTATAAAGATTGGCGAAAAAAACTTATTAATATTATTTCTAATTTAGAAGCTTACATAGATTTTAATGAAGAAGATAATATAGAAGACAATGTCTTGGAAATTTGTAATTGTTCTATTAAAAATCTTATCAAAGAGATAGAACAACATCTTTCAGATAATAGAAAAGGTGAAATTTTACGTAATGGAATAAAAACTGTAATTATTGGAAAACCAAATGTAGGCAAAAGTACAATATTGAATTATCTAGTTCAAAGAAATGCTGCTATTGTATCTCCTACTGCAGGAACTACAAGGGATATTATCGAATTAAGAATAAACATTTCTGGTTATCCAGTTATTTTAGCAGATACTGCAGGATTTACAAAAAGTCCTAAAGATCCAGTTGAGAGTGAAGGTATTCTTAGGGCAAAAGCATATGCAGAAAATGTGGATCTTATAATTTTAGTAATGGATGCATGTGAATATCTACAGAGTGGAATGGCATACCCAGATTATGTGAAGGAATATGTTAATAATATGAATTTAAATGAAATATTAACAGATGAATATAGAAAGAGATGCATCATAATTGCAAATAAAATTGATCTTTTGAATGAGAAAGATAAGGAAATTATAAAAAAAGAAAACGTAGTCGCAACTTCCTTTATAACAGAAGAAGGTCTGTTAGACATAACAAAGACTATGATAAATTATTGTAAAGAGTTGTAAGTATTTATAACAAGAAAATTTGTAATTCTTACCCATTGAAATATAGCTTGTATCATTCGTTATATGAATGAAAATAATTTTGATCAATAGAATGCCCATGCTTATAACAATTACAATGGGAAAGAGTTAATATAATTTATAACATTAAAAATACTGTAACATAAATAAAAACAACAATATTATTACATTTACTTTTACAGATGTCATAATACATTCAATGAAGATCCAGTAATTAGTCAAAATAGATATAGAAATCATTTATCTAGATGTCTAAAAAATCTTCAGAATTATATCAAAATTATTTCTATTAAAAATTATGATATGGTAATAGCTGTAGAAGAAATACGGATTGCAATGAGAGAACTTGGAATGATTACTGGTCATGTTTATAATGACGAGATATTAAACAACATTTTTAAAAATTTTTGTATTGGTAAATAAAAAATGAATATTGTCTTATATTTCTTATTATCATTTCATTTTAAATAATATTATATATGTGCGTGTGTGTGTGTATATATATATATATACACAAGAAAATAATTATTTTACAAAGTAAATTACATATATGAAATTATTTGAATTTTTGCGCTGTCGGTAATGTTTAACTGCAGTTCTGCAAGATATATACACTTTGTATATATATAGCTTTCATCAAACAGGGATTTCTGTCATATTTGGTGGCACCTCTGTTAAATTATGAGGTTAATCTTTGTTGCAAATTATTGGAATGCATTAGATAAAATTAAACATTTGAAGAAAATATATGTTGAATAAACTATGTACAATAATCATTTTATATGTTTTATACAAATTATTATCAACGAACTTCATTAATCCTTTCAATTGAAGTTTAAAATTATATTACAATTATACATATTATTCGTTTGAATTTGATACAAACGAAGGTTCTACTATGATTCTTTATCTTTTTCTTGAATTTTTTAATTTTTTGAATCATTAATCATATATTATTTAGAAATAAAAATTAATACATATTTTTAATTATAAAGTTTTCAATACATTAAACCATAGCTGTCATGAATTTTTTTTTTCGAAGGGCATAATAATATAAAAAATGTTTTCAGATATAGAAAGAATAAAAAGAAATTTGTTGATGTGGTAAAATTTTACTCTAATAAAATAATTAATTAAATTATACATATCTCTTTTGAACACAAATTTTGCTTAATCAATGTAATAAGTACTACATAAAGAAGAAATATTTATGCTTCAATTGTCTTCATTCTGAAATGTAATTTTATCTTTATAATTGTAAATACATTATTGATCTCACTTGGGTTGCATTAATGTTACTGTAATTTTGGCATAACTGCTTTTAAATGCGTACAATTATATACATTATTTTAATGTATATAATTGTCACATTGTCTCATAAGAACTGATATACACAGATATACAGAAATCTTAGAAAAAACTTTATATTACAATTGTGTTGGGTATTGTGTCTTTGTGTGCTTCATAAGAACACGTCATATTTAATCGTATCTTACACATATGTTATCTGCGATCGATACGACTACCATTCCTATAGCCACCACGGCCTCGTGAATTACTTTTGGTGGTAGCTGTAGTTTTTGGTGAAGATTCATTGCTAGAATATCTTGCAGATCCACCAGGTAAACCTGATCCTCCACTATTATTGCCTCCATTATTTCCACCACCCCCATTACCAATACTTCCACTCTTTGTAGTTGTTGAACTTCCAGTTGTACCAGTTGTAGGTACTGCTGCATTACTTTGTACAGCCTATAAAGTGGTTATTACTTTGATATTTTGTTAATAATAATATAAATTAACTGACATTATAAACTGCATTTACTTAATGTCTTTTCTTATTTATAAAATATGAAGTTTCTTTTTAGGTAAAATAATTCTTCTCTATCTTCTTTAACTCAAATTAGTGCTATGCTCATAATTTTGATAAAATATTTAGTACTGTCATCTAGATCTACAAAATGTTCATATTACTGTTACCTGTATAAATTTATCTAATTATGAAACGATTGAAGATCATTTAATCAAAGGAATATTGATATACTGAAATAAATACCATTATTAAACGACTTCATTGATTCCCAAAAGCTAATAGAGATGAACTTGCGTAAAGAAACATAATTTGAAGGACATAAATCTGAAAAAAAAGCAAACTTAAAACCACTTACCAAAGGCTGACGTCCAGGTTGACCAGTGATGATACTAGCATTCCCATTATTTGTTATGGTACTGTTAACGTTATTACCAGGTGGTCCTGACCCACTTTGATTAATCAATTGTTGAGCCAAGGCAGGATTTGGCTCGCTCATATTCAATTGCTCATTTATGACCATACAAAATTCTCCAATCTTTTGAATATCTCCATTTTTTCCAGAATACAATGTCAAACATTGTCTCCAGATAGACGCATATCCTTTGGTTAATCTAACGATGTCGCCAGGAACTAATAGCTGTCCAGGTTCATCCCAAATGGAGACATTCATACAAGCTGTACTGTCCGCAACTTTGAACGTTCGAACTTCGCGGTTTTCTTTGGTGATAGTAGGATGACCAACCTCCAATATGATAAACACTACATTAATATTTTTCTGGCCAGGCCTTATGTCTTTTATTAGCACGTATTCCATCGTTCCGTCAGGCGTAAATACGACACACGTCGTCCCTCCTTACGCGGCGTCCACTAGCGTGAATAAATTCGAACGTACGTTAGAAGTTTTGTCACCGTATTATTGCAAATTTTATAGCTTCCCAACCCTCTCTAATAGAGCGACGTTTTTCGCATGAATTTACGTCGCTGAATATAGCTCCGTACTTATGATAGCGCGATCTCGAAATGATGACTCTCGAATACGTCGAGCGTATGAAATGTTCATAAAGATTAATACGCTTGTTACGTTGCTGATACTTTATGAAGCAAGTGTCGGCCATATTATTGTAGTACAATTTACGGACACTAGTTTCGCTAGTACGTGAGGAATCAAATTTATCAGAGGAGCATTTAAAACCAACAATTTATATGGTCCAAAACGTCATCTCATGTTGTACTTTGAAAGTTTCTGATACATTCTTGTCGGTCATATAACATTCTTCTATTATCGGAGAAAAAAATTATATCGATAAAATAGAACAGAATCGTTATGATATAATATTAAAGTTGTATTTACAATTTTAATGAAATTTTCTTGTTAATTATATCTCCTCATTTTTTTATGAATTTAATAATATTTCTCAACTGTAATAAGAAATAATCCTTAAAATATTAATAACGTTATAAGCTAGATGTACAAATAAGTTTTGTATTAATCAACATACAATATTTATTAAGCACACGTAATTTAGATATAATTCAAATGATATAAAAATAAATATTTTCGCTTTCTATGTGTATTTTCTAAAATGTCGGTATTGACGCTGTAACGTAGCGACCTCTTGAAAATTCGAGTAATCTAAAAGTTAAAATGGAAAATTTTAACGTTAGGTCGTAATATGCTAGTAGTAAAGGTCAATAATCAACGATGCAGAATACATTTTATATACGACAAAACTAGTCTTAGTCTATTGTTGGAATATTTAATTATTCTACGATAAAAAATACGATTGTGATATCTAACAAAACAGAATCTTGACTGAAGGAATTTTTTGCTTTAGAAATATTCAAGTTACCGAGTAAAAAAGTCATGGAACAAAAAAAAAAGAAAATATAAAAAGCCTCAAGATTTTTGACAATAATTCTAATTTGTTAAGAAAAGAAAAGAAAAATAAAAATGAAAAAGTGGAAGTCAAGTATATAGAAAACGTCAAAGCGTCATCATATAATGGCGTTCTGACGTAACACGGCGTTACGTCAATCTTTGGTTACAGTACACAAGAGGGATGGTGTACGCGTGGGTGCGCTAGTTTTGAGGTAAGAGAGAGAGAGGAAGGGAGAGAGAGAGAGAGAGAGAGAGAGTGGGAGTAAGAAAGTAAAGTTCAGCGGGGGTGTAACGTCAATAAAAGAATCCTTTTTCAGATTGGTGGGGGATTATACCGAAATAAGCGGAAGGGGCAAATTTGTTAAAGGAATTTTACATTTTGCCCTCAGGACAGATGAAAGTAATGAGAATGTTAAAGAAGAATGAACAGGATATTTTGAATAATTGTTATGAAATTTATCATCTTTTTTTTGTAAAGGAAGAATATCTTTCGTAGAATATTTCTGAGATACAAAATTTATTCTGTTAAATTTTATATATATGTACTTAGAAGCACATGCGAATGATTATGGATCAGGACGTCGTCGAAAGCATTCAAAGGTCAAGAGAGTAAAATAACTTTGCTATACTAATCCACCTACGTGGATAATACAAAAGCCCTATGATAGAGATATACTTATATCCTTTTGTCTTTTAAATAGACCAAGATCCACGAACGCGTATCTGTATTACGATGACAGAAGTTCGTGATATATATGAAAGAGCAACTTTGATCTTTTCTAATGTTGAAATGACAGCGACGTGTAATATGTCATACAAAATCATTGATTAAATTTCATGAAAATAAAATTAGACCATTTCGACATGTTATCATATATACCAACCAGTCAAAAAACTACTCTTACGCTATATAATAATACATATACATATATATATATATATATATATATATAATGTATGTGCATATATATATATATATATATATATATATATATATATTAGACGGGAACATAGCGTATAGTCGGATGTATGAGGGCGCTAGAGTTGGTAGGGATGACCTGTGAAGGTACCATCATAGCAAAATCGACTGAAGGGAAGAAAGCGAAACGAGACGGTAGATGGCAGGGATGATTTGAATAGGAGGGGATAACCCCTTGATTTAGCTGAATAGGGATGGCAGAATCGCGAGCAAGACGGAGAGAGAGAGAAGTGTAATCCCACGAAGCACTGCTAGCCGTGTGTCGCACTAAAATGTGACTCGGGGTAGCATCGGAAACCGTGTGTGTAGAGAGGGAGGGAGTGTGTGAGAGAGAGAGAGAGAGAGAGAGTGTAAGGGGGTGAAAATACAAAGCTAGAGAGAGAGAGAGAGAGAGAGAGAGAAAGAGAGAGAAATCGTGTGAGCGAGTGAGATAGATAGAAAGAGCGAAAGAGAGAGAAAGAGAGAGAGAGAGAGAGGGTAAAAGCGAAAGAGAGAGTAAGGGTGAGAAAGAAAGTTGCTTGTGCCGGAATTTCCATTAGTTTAGTGAAACTAGGAAGATAAGAGAATAGCAGAGGAAACGGATTTAGGCTTAGGAAAGAGGAGAAAGGTGATTGGACGCTTGAAAGGTGCTCGGGATCGGCAGTAACGATTCTCGGGAAAACGCGATCGGTCCGTCGTGTTGTAACAGAATCTTCCTGAAGATTAACGCCTGTGGTGCCGCTGTCAACAATACATATCATTTTATCCTAGTTTGCAGAAATGTTATCTTCGTGTGAACGATAAAGTATTACTTGGTGAATGATTATATGAAGTAACACGAGAGGTGAATTGCGTGATTTCGAAGAAGCTATATTAATTATAATAATAATAATAAAGAGATATTTATATATATATATGTACATGTATATGTGTATGTATATTTATATATATATACATATATACATTTACATATTGTACGTATAATTAATAAAAAAAAAAAAAATTAAAATTAAAAAATATATATATATAAGATAATAGAAACGGTGGTGTGCCTGGCTCAACGAGCATCGTGATTATATATCTGTTGTTAATTATTAGTCATATTTCTTTGATGAGAAAAAAGAACATTAGGCGCTAGCGGAGAATCAGAATAACGAGAAAAGTATTGATAATGTATAAAAGAGCGCATTAAAATGCGATGAAACCTCTTCTCTCCGATCGTTATTAATTCTTTCATTTTTTGTGTAATATTGCTCGTGGACTGTGATCCTTTCTATCGTGGAAACAAAGAAGAATTCTTCACATTATTCCTGCTAAGAAAAAATCGGAATAACCAGGTAAGTCATCAGTGACATTTTCCCTTCCTCTTTCCTATTCTTTTTGTCTTTTCGTCCTTGATGACTTCATCACTAGTCTATCTACTATATGGGATAATACGAATGCTTTGGAAATCTATGTTACGAATTTGCTATAGTAAATGTAATCAATATTTTATTTTGTATCGTATGCTCTAGAACGCGATAATTTTCATTCAATATTTCATTTTCATATTACATTGTGGCTTGGCTTAATTTGTGCAACACGTTGTTCAATGAATAATAAATCTAACGTGAAATCATATTATAGCAAAATATATAGTTCCCAGTTATAGATTGGATAGAAAGAGAGAATATTTAACGCATGTCTCTACGTTTCACGAAGGGCGGGGTAAATTTGACGATACCGAAAGGTTGCATACGAGGTTCTGTCGTTGCAGATCAATGTAGAAACAAAAAATTTCGATAAATATGTATTGCATCCTTATTTGAATAAGTTTCTTCTCCTTTTTTTTTTCTTCTTTTCATTGACATTATATAGGTTACGTAAAATACTCGATACATCGAGAAAAAGAAAAATAAGATGTGCGAAAAATAAAAGAAAATAATTTTTTTCTAATATTTTCTAATCAGAACTACATTCTTCGAACGTTTTTAATCGAAATAGAATAATTATTATTTAAAATAATGTTTCACCTGAGCATTGAAAATGAAAAAAAAAAAAACAAGAAAATAAATATTCGAATCGACTCGCTTTACTTTCTTTTCCTTTTTAACTCATTTTTAAATTATTTTCATATGAAAATATTTTAATTTTATTATTACGATAGTACATATATGTATAGTTAGCTATTTTTTTTATCCCAGATAAACAAATCGTGACGTACCTAGTTTTCATAGATACCGGCAGCATTGCCGTTGATCGATCTGTAGGTTTCAGGGTTATGTTATAAGGTCTCTCTCTCTTCTTTCTCAACTCGAGTGCAGCTTAGAGTTTTTTCAAGCTAAAAAATAAAAAACCAATATTTTCTTACTTTTCATACAAATCAATATCGAGCATAATTAAAATTTTTAATAATTTAATAAATTATAAATTGTAATAAATTAATAAAAAATTATTATATAGTGTGAAAGAAGAAATATTTTTTTTTCAAGCATTCTTTTTTCCTTATTATTTTCGTACTTGCGAATGATATTGTTTATTTATTTCTTAGTTTCTTTTTTTTTATGTCCAATGCAATATTTTATCTAGAAGAAAAAATGGACAAAATGTAATTATAAAATAGAGATATATGTCATGCTTAATTATACATAATTAATTTTTGTGTTTAATTACGCATATTTTATATTCATAGTGATTTGCATTAATCTATTTAGATATAATTTGAAATTACTATTAAATCACCTAATACATTATCGACGAATTCTTGTTTCACGAAATGTGTTAATTATAGATATATGTGTATGTGGTTATATATATATATATATATATATATATATATATATATATATACACACACACATACACACACAGTCATTGATACTAACGTACACTAAATAATATCTCGTATATGCCCCTCTTAAGCTCGCATTAAAGTCTCCTGTTAATATTTCTTTTTGTTTCTTATGCCTTTTTAATCATTCATGCATGATTTGTATATATAATATATATATATATACAAATATTATTTATAATATAATAATATATTAATATATATTTAAACAAAATGAAACATAGTATATATATAATATTGATAATATAAATATAATAAATTTGTAGAAAAATGAAGCTCGATTTTATGGACCGAGAAAAGGGGTTGGAGCTTTTCGGCAAGTTAATAAGAACAAAAAATATCGACCGTTTACAAGAAGAACAAACGAAAACAAGTCCAGAAGCATTGAATACAGCCGATCCGAAGCAGAAATTACAGGTAAAAAATATATTTCTTTCTCTCTCTCTCTATTTTTTTTCTCTCTCAATTAATTTCAGCTCTTCGGACAAATTGCAAATGAATTTATTTATTGAGAGTAATTAAATACGATAGATAAATTACGATCAAAGTTGACTTATCCAATAAATTGATATGAGTAAGAAATAGGAAAGAAAAGAAGTAAAATGAAAAATGAAAAAAAAAAAAAAAAAAGAAAAAGTAATGTTACATATGTATATACTATGTACATATAAATACTTTTAGCCTGACTTTTCGAGCTAATAGATTCTTAGACCTACATACTTAGATCTATGCGCGTCGTGTGGGTATATGTGCCATTCGCACCAGTACGTATTGATCTCGGTTATTTTTAACTAAAATCTTTTTATTTTCTTCTCTTTTTTTTTTTTTAATATCCATTATTGCGTGTAAGCGTTGCGAAATGCGTATATTGTGCGTTACTACTCGCAATATATCTATCCAACATATTTGCGATTTGTTAAGGAAGATAAAAAAAAAAAAGAAAAAAAAAAAAGATACTTCTTAAGTTTAAGAGAAAATAACGGAGTAGTGTATAAATATTTTAGAAGTGTCTGACTACTCTGGACCTGACGTCTTTAGGAGTTGGTTCCTGCGTCGGGACGGGGATGTATCTAGTCGCAGGAATGGTTGCACACAGTGTTGCTGGACCTGGTGTCGTTATATCGTTTATTATAGCTGCTATTGCTTCGATTTTTTCTGGTAAATAATCTTTCTTTTCTCATTCTTTTCTCTTCATTTTTAATTTAATCGCTTAGAGAGAAAAAAAGAAAAATAAGCTCACTGCGAGAAATTTTGATCTATATCGTAATCGTGCAATTATATTTTTAGGAGCATGTTATGCAGAATTTGGAGTAAGAGTGCCTCACACAACTGGCAGTGCTTATATGTACAGTTATGTGACAGTAGGCGAATTGATAGCATTTATTATCGGTTGGAACATGGTACTCGAATATTTGATAGGTACGAGTGCCTGTGCTTGCGCCCTTAGCGCTTGCTTGGATGCTCTATCGAATGGTGCAGTCTCTGGAGCGATAGCTAATAGCGTTGGTACCATATTTGGTGAGTATAAGAAAGAATTTTTTTTCTTTAAAGACGTATGATATTGACATGGTGATTAAAGACGTATTGATTTTTTTTCGTTCTTTTCTTTTCTTTCGCATCTCCATCACCGTAACCTATTTCTTCCTTTGACTAGAAAGAAGAATAAAAAAAAAAAAAAAGAAAAAAAGAAAAAAGAAAAACAAATCTACACTCGCTCGTTCGTCTTGAAATTCATTAAGATCTGTCGGTAGCACATGTCCTCGAAGGAAGAAATCGATTAGGACGGAGAACGTAGTAGAGCTATCTATGTACCTTGCCCTGAATCCTACTTTACCTATCCTATCGTATTAACAATTAGATACTATTTCACTCGTCTTGACCTCCTTCAAATAACTAATACAATGAGCGATGAATTTTGCATAAAAGGATTTGGTAAAAGAACCTTTTAAACGAGTTCGATGAAGATCGAGATAAAACTTCGAAGGATCTTTTCTATTAATAGTTATTCCGATCATCACTCAGCGAGTGTTTCTTTTTTTCTATTTTTTTATTTTGTTCTTTTTTTCGTATTAAAACGTGACTCGATATAGTACAAATCGTTAGTTGGTTAGTTGGGTTGTAATCGTGGATGAAAGGAATAAGGTTGTGCTCCACTTATGTACAATTTCAAGCTTTACACACTCGACCGCGATCTGTAGGACATAATCGAAGTTATAAAGTGAAAAACACGTGCCATGAATCACACGTGTCCGCAGTACATATACACCCATTAACATGTATATCTATGTATTTACGTAGGCGTAAAATAGTTCACACGTATTCGTGCGGATATCAAGTACCTATTTCTCTATACGTAGAAAAGAACATTATTGTTTCCTCGTTTGTACAACGAATGTAAAGATCCTTCTATATCTATATATGGTCTATATTTATATCTATAATAGATGCAATTGAATTAATTCACTCATCGACTTACGAATCGTCCGCGAGAAGGAGAAGGAAAAGGAAAAGGGGAAGGACGAAAGGGTGGCCGAAAGGGGGATGAACGACAAAAGGATGCATGGGACGGGGCGCTTGCGCGGATCTAGTTACGGCACCTGTGGACCTCATCGATCCGAACTTAGTTCCCAAACCAAGCACACACTTGGACGCTTTTTGACCTATCCACCTGTGTCACGATGAGAGCTTTTTTATTATTAGTTTTTTTTTTCTTTTCTTTTCTTTTAATGTTCACCTCTTCCCTTTCATTATCCTATTCTTTTGTATCTTTTATCTTTCATTGAGGTGGACCTCAGCGAAAATGATTTCATGTATCACTTCTTATGAAATTAGGACAAATTTTATATAAAAATGATAGAACATAATATGACGAATATTTAGTATCGTTATATGGATAGATTTATAATTGAATTTTTCTATTTTTATTTTTTTTTTTATCACACTAGAACGACCACCAGACTTCCTAGCCTTTGTCATAACGATACTGATGATGTTACTGATGGCAGCTGGCGTTAAGAAGTCTTTGGTGTTTAATAATGTACTCAATGCAATTAATCTCGCAGTATGGGTTTTCGTTATGGCAGCTGGTATGTTCTATGTTGACTCGACTAATTGGTCTGAACACAATGGATTTCTTCCCTTCGGTTGGAGCGGGGTAAGAGTTGAATGGGGATAATTTAATAATAAAAAATCAGATTTAATCATTTATCTCTGATTTTTAAGAGATCCATTCGTTCAATTTGTTTGTTAGGTATTTACAGGAGCAGCAACATGTTTTTATGCCTTTATTGGCTTCGATATAATTGCAACTACCGGGGAAGAAGCAACAAATCCTAAACGAAGTATTCCTCTTGCGATAGTTTCATCATTGATCATAATTCTCATTGCTTATGTTACTAGTAGTATGGTTTTGACTCTCATCGGTAAGAAAATGTAAAGAAATTCAATATAAAAAATCTCGCCAATAATTAATAATAATCATTTCTTCTTTTATAGTCCCATACGAAGAAGTTGATCAAGATTCTGCACTGGTCGAAATGTTCGGTTATGTTGGTGCATACAAATGCAAATATATTGTAGCTGTTGGTGCACTCGCTGGTCTCACTGTCTCTATGTTTGGCAGTATGTTTCCAATGCCTAGAATAGTTTACGCCATGGCTCAAGATGGCCTCATTTTTCGGTAAAATATTATTACCTTTTGTTTCTCGACAATGTAAGATCAAAAATAACGATAATTATCATTGTCTTTCTCTGATTATTTATCATAGATCTTTAAGCCACGTATGGCCAGCAACTGGTACTCCAGCATTAGCTACATTAACTTCTGGTCTTTGTGCTGCATTCGCAGCATTATTAA
Source organism: Vespula vulgaris (assembly GCF_905475345.1). Classification (NCBI taxonomy): domain Eukaryota; kingdom Metazoa; phylum Arthropoda; class Insecta; order Hymenoptera; family Vespidae; genus Vespula; species Vespula vulgaris. The sequence goes on along the minus strand of NC_066597.1, from coordinate 2,740,828 downwards.
TACAGTTGGAAGTTTTAGTAGAAATGATGTCCATTGGTGAGATATCAAACTATTATTATTTATCGCATAATTTTATGCATATATGTATATATTGTACGTGTTTATTCGTATTCTTTAACAAGAATAACGTTTTTAATATTTTGAATACAGGTACTTTGTTAGCATATACTCTCGTTTCTACTTGTGTCTTAATATTGCGGTATCAACCGCATACAACTAATTTAGTTGAACTTCTCCCTCAAAGTCTCCGTACACCATGTCGTTCTCCAACTAAAGAAACTCAAGGAAATGGACAAGTAACGTACGGAAAAGAGCTCAGACCAGATCAATTGACAACTGCACTTAACACTGCTCAAGTAGCTCAACCAGAACTTTTGACTACTAATAATGGACAGCGTATCATGGTAAGATATATATATACTTATTTGTATTATCATTGAAATAAATATATTTTAATAATTATTTCATCGATTGTTTTAGGTACGACGTGTAAGAAGGTGTAATAGTTCCTCCCCAGATTCTGACGACACTTATGGTGCAGAAGAAGACGAAGTTGGTTTAGGCAAAGATGATCAATATTTAGTTAGCGATAGAACGGAAAATAAATTTTACGGTAGTGTTCATGCGGCAGCAGCCGCCTCAAGTTGCGGAAGTACGCATCAATATCCTGGAAATACTCCAATCATAGGGCCGCCTTTAAATTATCTACAACGCCGACTACAGGTATATTACTTTGTTATTTTTATTTCTTTATTTATTAATCTTTTTTCTCGCTCCCCCTCCCAGAAATTTTTTTAATAAATGATATCGAAATATTTTTAATATCAATTTATATCGGAATCTAATATTTCGTTTAAAAGGCTGCACAATATCTCTGTCCTGCCATATTTCCATGGGTAGATAGAGGACCTGCCACTGAAGCATCGGGTCATTATGTCATGAAACTAGTCGGTATCTTATATCTGTTAATTTTGATCTTCGATATTATCATTGTATGTAAAATGGGTGAGTAATAATTGGTATACTAAATTTGATTTTGACTGATTTACAAGCTAATAAAAAACGTGATTTTTTATCTTCTGTGTGATTTTTATCTTTTATATGATTCAAGGTAATATGGACACTTTTACAACGATAGTATTGTTCATTTTGTTTTTCGCGATTATTGGAATACTTTTGGCTATCAGTAGGAAACCGCAAAACAGGTGATTAGAATTGGATCACAATATAAGTAGATTTACAATATTTTTTATAACACTGTATTCATGCTATTCATAGAAACACTATAATGTTTACAACACCGGGATTACCATTTGTTCCGGCCATTGCTGTAACAGTTAACATTTACCTCATCTTCAAACTTAACATCCTGACTCTAGTTAGATTTACTATTTGGATGATACTTGGTATGTGCTATTAAAAAAAAAAGAATAAGTATAGATAAAATTCGCAGATAACGGTTTTTAATATGGTATTCATTTTAGGCTTCATAATGTACTTCTATTATGGTATTAAACACAGCAGTTTGGAAGAAGGTAACGTTCAAGGGAACGCGGATGAAGTTGTTAATGAGTGTACAACGGGAAATATCGAGTTAACAGTTACCGATCAGAGACAGCCACATAATCAACAAGCTGCATATACGAACGTAGATCAAAATATTTATGGTGGACAGCAGCTTGATGCATTCGGTCAGCCCGTATTTGGAAGTACGAATTTTGGAGGTACGCCGACGAATTACACAAATCAATCGCACAGCCAATCACCAGGGAGCACTGCACTCTTCGTTCAACAAGAAAACTTTCCAACTTGGGACGATTAAAAAAATTTCTCGTAAAAAAGAAGAGAGAGAGAGAAAAAGAGAGACCGACACACACACGAACGCCTATAATACGTATACCTACATCAAATATATATGATTATTATTATGCCTGACATATATACACGACGAGTCTACTACCAAAAACAACAACAAAATACTTTGATAAACAATCGGAATTCAAATCTATGACAACACGATCGATTGGTAGTTACATTCGTTAGAAATATATACCTATTTCTAGCTCAGTATACTAACGACGATCGGTGGAACAGCAGCTACGGAGTTAATACATTTACGTATTTATCTTTTTTTCTTTTTTTCTTCTTTTTTGTTTTTTATTTTCATTTTTATTTTATATATATATTTTTCTTCTTTATCGCACACACACACACACACACACACACACACATATATATAAATAAAAAATGCGTGCGAATGAGATAACCTTCCTATACAAAAAGAAAAGCGATGCTTCATATAATAATTGTGAGTGCACTTGAAAGAATACGACTTAAAATTAATGCGACTGGCGCGTTTGTGCTATCTTGCTCTTACCTGAAACGTATTGGGGGCAATAATGTCATAAAATTTGTTTTCTAAACAAAATAAGAAGAAGAAGGAGGAACGGTGTCTAATTCTTCTCTCTCTCTCTCTCTCTCTCTCTCTCTCTCTTTCTCTCTTTCCCTCTCTCGCTCGCTCGCTCGCGCTCTCTCTCTCTCTCTCTCTCTCTCTCTCTCTCTCATTTATTCACTCACTTATTCTCACTCTCTCTTTCTTTCTCTTTCTCACTTACTCAAACAATTTCGATTGTGACCCAAAGTTTTATATTGTTAGTACTATTAATTTCTCTTAGCCATTTGGTATTTTATCGGCCGTCAAAAAATATGTTTGATGATATGTTATCCCAAAACATGCAGTTTATACAAGATTGTTGATAAAGTATTATTAGTATATAATGGAATTATAATAATAGGAAAAAAAAAATAAAAACAAGAAGATTTTTCAACAATCTTATTAAGATCGAAAAGGGTGATAGAAATTAGAGAATAGAAAAATGAACTGTGGTAAAGAGAAAAATACCAAAACACAAAAGAGGATACCAAAGCTAAAGAAAAAAAGAAACAAAAGGAAATGTTTTCTGACAATGAGAATACATCTTAATTATTACTAATTAATATGTAAGTTAAACAAATGATTACCTATGTATTAAATAAGTTATAGAAAAGATGAGATGAAAAAAAAAGCAATGGTAGTAATACGACAGTACATAAAAAGTGAAAGTAAAATAGAGGAAGAAAACGAAAAAATGGGGAAGAGTAGAGAAAGTGACTGTGAATGAGTGAATGATGGAAAGGAAGAGGAAAGATCGAGATAAATAGAAAGAGGAAGAGAGAGAAATAGAGGGAGGGGGAAGTGGTAGAGGGAGAGAGATAGAGAGGGAGAGAGGAAGAGAGGGAGAAAGAGAGAGAGGGAGAACAAGAGTAAATATAAAGAAAAGAATAGACG